>NC_088240.1:77770000-77935000 GCF_036934945.1 Oncorhynchus masou masou | reverse complement strand
GCAACACTGCTAAACATTACCCAGCTCTAACACTGCTCTCTTGTCCTCTGTAGGAGCAACACTGCTAAACATTACCCAGCTCTAACACTGCTCTCTTGTCCTCTGTAGGAGCAACACTGCTAAACATTACCCAGCTCTAACACTGCTCTCTTGTCCTCTGTAGGAGCAACACTGCTAAACATTACCCAGCTCTAACACTGCTCTCTTGTCCTCTGTAGGAGCAACACTGCTAAACATTACCCAGCTCTAACACTGCTCTCTTGTCCTCTGTAGGAGCAACACGGCTAAACATTACCCAGCACTAACACTGCTCTCTTGTCCTCTGTGGGAGCAACACTGCTAAACATTACCCAGCTCTAACACTGCTCTCTTGTCCTCTGTAGGAGCAACACTGCTAAACATTACTCAGCTCTAACACTGCTCTCTTGTCCTCTGTAGGAGCAACACTGCTAAACATTACCCAGCTCTAACACTGCTCTCTTGTCCTCTGTAGGAGCAACACGGCTAAACATTACCCAGCACTAACACTGCTCTCTTGTCCTCTGTAGGAGCAACACTGCTAAACATTACCCAGCTCTTACACTGCTCTCTTGTCCTCTGTAGGAGCAACACTGCTAGGCTAGCACAGCAGCATTCACTATGGTACTGAACATTGTTTACATTATCAAAAAACAAAAAAGCGCTGACAGTTTGTTTCTACTAAAGAAACACTGCACAAGGGGTTTTGAACGTTGCTGATTATCGTTGAGCCCTTTTTTCCATTAAAATCATATTTTATTTTAGACATGTTTTCTTTATGTACACTTTCACGGAACAGTTTTTCTTGGGAGCGTATAGGTTTTGTTGACATTTAATTGTTTTCTCCAATTGAACTCAACCTTAATCTTTACATATATGTCCTGCAGCTGATCTGGTGGCTGGTTCATGTTGTTAAAGTTATTCAGTCAGAACATCAGCTTGGTATATTCAATCCCAGGCTACAGTACTCCTTTTCCAGATCACTGCACTCAATAGTGGCAAGACAAAGACTTTAGATCAGTGGAAAGACCTCAGTCTGAAGGGGAACACTGTTGTTCAGTTCTAGTGTGAGGTCTTCTTTATGTGTCTCTCGTTGCTTAAATTGGAATAACTCTTAATGGCAGTGTGTGGATTACCGCTATCTCAATACCCCTAGTTTGGTTGGTGGTTGGTGTTTGTGTGTGTGTGTGTGTGTGTGTGTGTGTGTGTGTGTGTGTGTGTGTGTGTGTGTGTGTGTGTGTGTTTGTGTGTGTGTGTTTGTGTGTGTGTGTGTTTGTGTGTGTGTGTTTGTGTGTGTGTGTGTGTGTTTGTGTGTGTGTGTGTTTGTGTGTGCGTTTGATAATCCTGGGTCTGAATATTCTCTTCCTGTCCGTTGACTGTCCGTTGACTGTCCGTTGACTGTCCGTTGACTGTCCGTTGACTGTCCGGTGACTGTCCGTTGACTGTAGGTTTCGTCTGAGGGGGGTGTGGTTGAAACGCTGTCAGACCTGTTGTTTCTTTACTCACTGGTTCACATAAAGTACAGTACAATATAATAAACTGGATGTTACTCTCAGTGGCGATTTTAGCATGTAAATCTTGGTGGGGGGGGGAAATGTAATGTGGGATGTATGCCAGCAAAGCCACTACACAACACAACACTGAACAATACATGAATTGCACTATAACGGTGACAAATGATGCCCACAAACTGTTAGTGCCTACATAAAGCTGTCCCAACAGCAGAGACCCAACATCTTACCACTGCTTCACCTGGCTATCAGCGGAGCCTATCTGGCAGCGAAACAGCTCATTCAGCCTCATTTACTGCCTTTAAAAAACATAGCTGATATGGCTGACTTGCTTAAACAAATGTGGTTTCTAATGACAATTGAGATGTACAGTACAAACTATGGCATAAGCGGATGACAAGCAGATAAGAGGCAATGCGTCATTTCAAATATGACATTAATGAGAGAGCTAACCTAGTGGTTAGAGCGGTGGACTAGTAACCGAAAGGTTGCAAGTTCAAATCCCCGAGCTGACAAGGTACAAATCTGTCGTTCTGCCCCTGAACAGGCAGTTAACCCACTGTTCCTGGGCCATCATTGAAAATAAGAATTTGTTCTTAACTGACTTGCCTAGTTAAATAAAGGTTAAAAACAAATAATAATAACTATTTGTTCAGCACTTTTGAAATGAACAGCATCAGTATTCAGAACATTGGCCGTTCTTACAGCATTCTCCCTGTACACCAAGTCAGGATAGCTTTTACAATGTTCAATGATTATATTTCTCAAAAACAGGTTATAGGCTAGATATGCACCACCAAGTCAAAACAGTAGGTGAAATTAATAGGTAAAAATAGACCAAATTATTAGGGTGAGGCACATGGACTAGTAACAACTTACTACACAACAAACACTTAGTATTACTTTCTTAGCTACAGTATACACATCTCCCTGGCATATTACATCATTTATGCAGCAGCATACAAGACATTTTTGGATTCACCTTGTTGTGCTGTGTTCACTTGAACAGGAAGTTGGCCCGGCAGCCCAACGTGGGCAAATTTTGTCGTCAACATATGTCACCAAAGTCTGTTATTCTCTGCATGCTTTCAAAACAACTGGGAACTGGAAGAAAGGATTTTCCAGTAGATTGTCGACGTGATTCATGATGATAACTGCTACCTAAGATTTTGAAAGTATGATGTTGACATGATCAGTCCAATCAAAGCTACTGTACATATAATGTGATTTGAAGTCATTTTATCTGTGGCCAATGACCTTGAGCCTTCTTGGATGGGCACTTCTAATGTAACTCTATGGCAGCACCCAGGGGGCTAGAATTTTCTAGCTCGAGACATGGCGGTGACTTAGTGTTCCTATGAGTGACAGAACACTGAGCCAATCACGGTACAATGCTCCGTATTTTCTGCTGGCTTGCCCCACCACCACAGAAAGCACTAAGCCAGGCTGAAACACCTGCATTTTGAAGCTGACTTACTGAAGAAAACAAAAAAGAGACCATGTTTGTATGCAGTTTTATTAACTCAATAATATATATTTATTTACATTGTTTGCAAACTGATATGTGACACGTATTAATGCCAAAATAACATGCAAACAGGAAAGCTGTGACTGATGTGACAGGAGTTGCTTGATGGGAGTGTGTTTGTGTGTGTCCTGTCTAACCCACTCCCTTCTCTTTCCCAGGTAGGGATGTGGGAGAACGGTAAGTTGGATTTGGTTTATCCAGCGTGGTCGCGTTACGGTCCATTCCTCCAACCGCCTGATGGCGCCCAGCACCTGCGCGTGGTCACTCTGGAGGAACGTCCGTTTGTCATCGTGGAGCTGGCTGACGCCGCCTCCAACACCTGCATCAGAGACTCTGTACCCTGCCGACGACCCCTGAATGCCAGGTCAGAAGGCAGGGGTGAAGGGTCAAATTACACAATTATGTTCCTGTCCAATACACAATACAATACATTCCTTACCCCGGGGACACTTCATCAGGGGACTGTCCAGCGTCTTGGAGGACACAGTAAAATACGGATCATCCCCTAGTGACACACATACAGTACAGTGGCAACAAGACCCCCCTGGAGCCAAACACATCAGCAAAATGGAACTGTCGTTTTTCACAGATCGACCTTCATAACATCATGTGTCTCCAGTGTAATGACCACGTGGTGTCAGCGTATGACATAATCACTTTCATGGTGTATTGAACACAAACAAATCCCATATTAACCCTCCACTCTCCACATTACCTCTCATCCTTCTCGATCGTGTAGTGGTGAGGGTGAGCCCAGATGGTATATAGGGTTATATGTGATTCAGTTGAAGATATATGGGGGTTGAATTGGACACGAACATAATAGAGCTGCAGTAGAGGTCCACGTGTCACGGTTCACCACCTCTAGGAAGGATGAGAACAATTATCATGTGGCAGCACAATTTGACTCTCACTTAAAGGCATAATCCATAACTGTGATTTCCTGTATGGAGTGTGACCCTGACTGAGGAAGAGATATATTCTTGGTCTTAAATATAACATCTTTTAAATGTTATATATTCTCTCTCTCTCTAACTTTCTCTCTATCACTCTCTCACTTTCACTCACTCACTCACTCACTCACTCACTCACTCACTCACTCACTCACTCACTCACTCACTCACTCACTCACTCATTCACTCACTCACTCACTCACTCACTCACTCACTCACTCACTCACTCACTCACTCACTCACTCCCTCTCTCTCTCTCTCTCTCTCTCTCTCTCTCTCCTGCACCTCATCTCCCTCTTCCTTCCTCTAGTATTCCTGTCCAGGATCCCCCAAAGAAACAGTGCTGTAAGGGCTTCTGCATCGATATCCTCAAACGATTGGCCAAAATCGTAGGTTTCACCTATGACCTCTACCTGGTGACCAATGGAAAGCACGGGAAGAAGATTGATGGAGTGTGGAACGGCATGATTGGAGAGGTCAGTAAAACGTGAATGATTGATTAGACATTGATTAGACATTGGTAGGCTACAGTACGTAGTTCTTCTTGACCATAATAGTTGTTGGGAAAAGGTCAAAGCTACTTTCCACAGCAGCTGTCGCCAGAGAGGAGAGGAGCACTGAGACAGCTGTCGCCAGAGAGGAGAGGAGCACTGAGACAGCTGTCGCCAGAGAGGAGAGGAGCACTGAGACAGCTGTCACCAGAGAGGAGAGGAGCACTGAGACAGCTGTCGCCAGAGAGGAGAGGAGCACTGAGACAGCTGTCGCCAGAGAGGAGAGGAGCACTGAGACAGCTGTCGCCAGAGAGGAGAGGAGCACTGAGACAGCTGTCGCCAGAGAGGAGAGGAGCACTGAGACAGCTGTCGCCAGAGAGGAGAGGAGCACTGAGACTTGGCACACTGCATGCTGCCATTACAAATAACATTTGATTGATTGGATGGCTGATGATTGATGGATTAGAGTGAGGTCACATGACTGAGGCCCCCTGGTTCAGAGGTCATGATATATTGAAGTTAAGGACCTCGTAAGGTGGTTTTTCTTCCTGGTTGGAAGGTCAGGCTTGCTGTTTCTGTGTGTTTCACTATTGTACGACTAAAGCTCTGCATGAGAATGTACGTGTGTGTAGCACTGTGCATGTGTTTGTGTTGTTCCTGAGTGTGTGTGTAGGTTGCTCTAGCTTAACTTAGTGTGTGTGCATGTGTGTGTGTGTGTGTGTGTGTGTGTGTGCGTGTGTGTGTGTGTGTTTGTGTGTGTGTGTGTGTGTGCGTGTGTATGTTCAAGCGTTCCCTGGCCTATGCTGCTGCCTCCGGGGCAACCAGTTAAACGCTGGGTGTCACATCAGTCGCAGACAGAGTTGTGGGCTCTTAACCACAGCAGTCACAGACATACATTGCTTATTACACACACATACACACACACACACACACACACACACACACACACACACACACACACACACACACACACACACACACACACACACACACACACACACACACACACACACACACACACACACACACACACACTCACACACACACAGGCACACACTTACCCACACTTACATTTTATTAATTTTGCAGGCACTCTTATCCAGAGTGATTTAGTGACACACAGAATACACTGAAGCTCGGATGCACGCAACATTGACAAGCATGTGCACACAAACATACAAACAATGTTTTTTCTCTTTCTCTTCGCCCTTTGTCTTCCTCATAGACACAGACTGACACATGGTTACAGTCACAGACACCCCCTGGGTATTACAGCTCTTTTTCTAGCAGGCCCTCTGAGAGCTAAACAGGGGGCTGTTGTTTCGGGAACGTGTCCTGCACACACATACACACACACTCACTGTGAGCGAGTGGGACAGGGGGGTGATTTTTGGTGGAAGTGTCCCGCTGCACCTCCTCAGGTCCCACGGGGAATGCTGGTACAGCCTGGTTGTCATGGCAGCAGAAACAATCTCACTCCCTACTCTACTTATTATTTATCTGCCATCTTTATGACTTGAACCAGGGCCAAAGGTGTCTATCCACCTATATTCACATGCAAATGGTGAAGGGCGTTTTATTTTCTCAGGCCAGTTTCTGTTTGATGAGATGTTTCAAAGCCTGACGTTCTTTGATCAGGTAGCTAATCCAGAGACTTGAAGAGGGGAGTGTGTGCTGCATTGCTGCTCGCTCCCCCTTTTCTGCTGATAAACTCTGAAATGAGAAGGTGTCTAACGCAGATGAACATGGCACTTATTCAATCAGCCAACACAGCAGTTTGTGATTTATATGGGGGAGGGGGATAACTCACTGTGATGAAGAGATGCATAGCATCTGACTGTAGTTTCTCCTATAATAATGTGTTATAAGGCCAGTGTACCCCTCTATCTCTCTGAATGTAGTTTCTCCTATAATAATGTGTTATAAGGCCAGTGTACCCCTCTATCTCTCTGACTGTAGTTTCTCCTATAATAATGTGTTATAAGGCCAGTGTACCCCTCTATCTCTCTGAATGTAGTTTCTCCTATAATAATGTGTTATAAGGCCAGTGTACCCCTCTATCTCTCTGAATGTCGTTTCTCCTATAATAATGTGTTATAAGGCCAGTGTACCCCTCTATCTCTCTGAATGTAGTTTCTCCTATAATAATGTGTTATAAGGCCAGTGTACCCCTCTATCTCTCTGACTGTAGTTTCTCCTATAATAATGTGTTATAAGGCCAGTGTACCCCTCTATCTCTCTGAATGTAGTTTCTCCTATAATAAGTGTTATAAGGCCCCCTCTATCTCTCTGAATGTAGTTTCTCCTATAATAATGTGTTATAAGGCCAGTGTACCCCTCTATCTCTCTGAATGTAGTTTCTCCTATAATAATGTGTTATAAGGCCAGTGTACCCCTCTATCTCTCTGAATGTAGTTTATCCTATAATAATGTGTTATAAGGCCAGTGTACCCCTCTATCTCTCTGAATGTAGTTTCTCCTATAATAATGTGTTATAAGGCCAGTGTACCCCCTCTATCTCTCTGACTGTAGTTTCTCCTATAATAATGTGTTATAAGGCCAGTGTACCCCTCTATCTCTCTGAACCTCCTATAATAATGTGTTATCAGTGTACCCCTCTATCTCTCTAAGGCCAGTTACCCCTCTATCTCTCTGACTGTAGTTTCTCCTATAATAATGTGTTATAAGGCCAGTGTACCCCTCTATCTCTCTGAATGTAGTTTCTCCTATAATAATGTGTTATAAGGCCAGTGTACCCCTCTATCTCTCTGAATGTCGTTTCTCCTATAATAATGTGTTATAAGGCCAGTGTACCCCTCTATCTCTCTGAATGTCAGTGTACCCCTCTATCTCTTTCTAGTTTCTCCTTAATAATGTGTTATAAGGCCAGTGTACCCCTCTATCTCTCTGAATGTAGTTTCTCCATAATAATGTGTTAATAAGGCCAGTGTACCCCTCTATCTCTCTGAATGTCTATAATAATGTGTTTAACTACCCCTCTCCTATAAGGCCAGTGTACCCCTCTACTGTAATAATAATGTGTTATAAGGCCAGTGTACCCCTCTATCTCTCTGACTGTAGTTTCTCCTATAATAATGTGTTATAAGGCCAGTTACCCCTCTATCTCTCTGAATGTAGTTTCTCCTATAATAATGTGTTATAAGGCCAGTGTACCCCTCTATCTCTCTGAATGTAGTTTCTCCTATAATAATGTGTTATAAGGCCAGTGTACCCCTCTATCTCTCTGACTGTTATAAGGCCAGTACCCCTCTATCTCTCTGAATGTAGTTTCTCCTATAATAATGTGTTATAAGGCCTTAATAGTGTGTTATACCCCTCTATCTCTCTGAATGTAGTTTCTCCTATAATAATGTGTTATAAGGCCAGTGTACCCCTCCCCTCTGAATCTCTTTAATAATGTGTTATCTGACCCCTCTATGTAGTTTCTCCTATAATAATGTGTTATAAGGCCAGTGTACCCCTCTATCTCTCTGAATGTAGTTTCTCCTATAATAATGTGTTATAAGGCCAGTGTACCCCTCTATCTCTCTGACTGTAGTTTCTCCTATAATAATGTGTTATAAGGCCAGTGTATCTCCCTATAATAATGTGTTATAAGGCCTCTCTGATCTCTGAATGTAGTTTCTCCTATAATAATGTGTTATAAGGCCAGTGTATCTCTCTGAATGTCGTTTCTCCTATAATAATGTGTTATAAGGCCATCTCTCTGAATGTAGTTTCTCCTATAATAATGTGTTATAAGGCCATAATAATGTGTTATAAGGCCAGTGTACCCCTCTATCTCTCTGAATGTCGTTTCTCCGTTAATAGTGTGTTATAAGGCCAGTGTACCCCTCTATCTCTCTGAATGTAGTTTCTCCTATAATAATGTGTTATAAGGCCAGTGTACCCCTCTATCTCTCTGAATGTAGTTTCTCCTATAATAATGTGTTATAAGGCCAGTGTACCCCTCTATCTCTCTCTCTGAATGTAGTTTCTCCTATAATAATGTGTTATAAGGCCAGTGTACCCCTCTATCTCTCTGAATGTAGTTTCTCCTATAATAATGTGTTATAAGGCCAGTGTACCCCTCTATCTATCTCTGAATGTAGTTTCTCCTATAATAATGTGTTATAAGGCCAGTGTACCCCTCTATCTCTCTGAATGTCGTTTCTGCTTTAATAGTGTGTTATAAGGCCAGTGTACCCCTCTATCTCTCTGACTGTAGTTTCTCCTATAATAATGTGTTATAAGGCCAGTGTACCCCTCTATCTCTCTCTGTTTCTCCTATAATAATGTGTTATCAGTGTACCCCTCTATCTCTCTGAATGTAGTTTCTCCTATAATAATGTGTTATAAGGCCAGTGTACCCCTCTATCTCTCTGACTGTAGTTTCTCCTATAATAATGTGTTATAAGGCCAGTTACCCCTCTATCTCTCTGTTTCTCCTATAATAATGTGTTATAAGGCCAGTGTACCCCTCTTCTCCTGAATGTAATAATGTGTTATAAGGGTGTACCCCTCTATCTCTCAGTGTTATAAGGCCAGTGTACCCCTCTATCTCTCTGAATGTAGTTTCTCCTATAATAATGTGTTATAAGGCCAGTGTACCCCTCTATCTCTCTGAATGTAGTTTCTCCTATAATAATGTGTTATAAGGCCAGTGTACCCCTCTATCTCTCTGAATGTAGTTTCTCCTATAATAATGTGTTATAAGGCCAGTGTACCCCTCTATCTCTCTGAATGTAGTTTCCCTATAATAATGTGTTATAAGGCCTACCCCTCTATCTCTCTGAATGTAGTTTCTCCTATAATAATGTGTTATAAGGCCAGTGTACCCCTCTATCTCTCTGAATGTAGTTTCTCCTATAATAATGTGTTATAAGGCCAGTGTTATAGGCCCCTCTATCTCTCTGAATGTCATAAAGGTTTCTGAATGTAGTTTATCCTATAATACTGTGTTATAAGGCCAGTTTACCCCTCTATCTTTCTGAATGTAGTTTCTCCGTTATAATAGTTTCTCCTATAATAATGTGTTATAAATGTGTTATAAGGCCAGTGTACCCCTCTATCTCTCTGAATGTAGTTTCTCCTATAATAATATGTTATAAGGCCTATAATAATGTGTTATGTACCCCTCTATCTCTCTGAATGTCGTTTCTCCTATAATAATGTGTTATAAGGCCAGTGTACCCCTCTATCTCTCTGAATGTAGTTTATCCTATAATAATGTGTTATAAGGCCAGTGTACCCCCTATCTCTCTGAATCTCTCTGAAGTGTCGTTTGAATGTAGTTTCTCCTTAATAATGTGTTATAAGGCCAGTGTACCCCTCTATCTCTCTGAATGTAGTTTCTCCTATAATAATGTGTTATAAGGCCAGTGTACCCCTCTATCTCTCTGAATGTCGTTTCTCCTATAATAATGTGTTATAAGGCCAGTGTACCCCTCTATCTCTCTGAATGTAGTTTCTCCTATAATAATGTGTTATAAGGCCAGTGTACCCCTCTATCTCTCTGAATGTAGTTTCTCCTATAATAATGTGTTATAAGGCCAGTGTACCCCTCTATCTCTCTGAATGTAGTTTCTCCTATAATAATGTGTTATAAGGCCAGTGTACCCCTCTATCTCTCTGAATGTAGTTTCTCCTATAATAATGTGTTATCTCCTATCTCTCTGAATATAATAATGTGTTATAAGGCCAGTGTACCCCTCTATCTCTCTGAAAGTTTCTCCTATAATAATGTGTTATAAGGCCAGTGTACCCCTCTATCTCTCTGAATGTAGTTTCTCCTATAATAATGTGTTATAAGGCCAGTGAACCCCTCTATCTCTCTGAATGTAGTTTCTCCTATAATAATGTGTTATAAGGCCAGTGTACCCCTCTATCTCTCTGAATGTCGTTTCTCCTATAATAATGTGTTATAAGGCCAGTGTACCCCTCTATCTCTGAATGTAGTTTCTCCTATAATAATGTGTTATAAGGCCAGTGTACCCCTCTATCTCTCTGAATGTAGTTTCTCCTATAATAATGTGTTATAAGGCCAGTGTACCCCTCTATCTCTCTGAATGTAGTTTCTCCTATAATAATGTGTTATAAGGCCAGTGTACCCCTCTATCTCTCTGATGTGTTATGCCAGTGTACCCCTCTATCTCTCTGAATGTAGTTTCTCCTATAATAATGTGTTATAAGGCCAGTGTACCCCTCTATCTCTCTGAATGTAGTTTCTCCTATAATAATGTGTTATAAGGCCAGTGTACCCCTCTATCTCTCTGAATGTAGTTTCTCCTATAATAATGTGTTATAAGGCCAGTGTACCCCTCTATCTCTCTGAATGTAGTTTCTCCTATAATATAATGTGTTATAAGGCCAGTGTACCCCTCTATCTCTCTGTAGTTTCTCCTATAATACTGTGTTATGTGAATGTAGTTTCTCCTATAATAATGTGTTATAAGGCCAGTGTACCCCTCTATCTCTCTGAATGTAGTTTCTCCTATAATAATGTGTTATAAGGCCAGTGTACCCCTCTATCTCTCTGAATGTAGTTTCTCCTATAATAATGTGTTATAAGGCCAGTGTACCCCTCTATCTCTCTGAATGTAGTTTCTCCTATAATAATGTGTTATAAGGCCAGTGTACCCCTCTATCTCTCTTTCTCCTATAATAATGTTATAGTTTCTCCTGAATCGTTTCTCCTATAATGTGTTATAAAGGTTTCCAGTGTACCCCTCTATCTCTCTGAATGTAGTTTCTCCTATAATAATGTGTTATAAGGCCAGTGTACCCCTCTATCTCTCTGAATGTAGTTTCTCCTATAATAATGTGTTATAAGGCCAGTGTACCCCTCTATCTCTCTGAATGTAGTTTCTCTATAATAATGTGTTATAAGGCCAGTGTACCCCTCTATCTCTCTGAATGTAATAATGTGTTATAAGGCCAGTGTACCCCTCTATCTCTCTGAATGTAGTTTCTCCTATAATAATGTGTTATAAGGCCAGTGTACCCCTCTATCTCTCTGAATGTAGTTTTCCTATAATAATGTGTTATAAGGCCAGTGTACCCCCTATCTCTCTGAATCTCTCTGTACCCCTCTATCTCTCTGAATGTAGTTTCTCCTATAATAATGTGTTATAAGGCCAGTGTACCCCTCTATCTCTCTGAATGTAGTTTCTCCTAATAATAATGTGTTATAATGGCCTGTGTTATGTACCCCTCTATCTCTCTGAATGTAGTTTCTCCTATAATAATGTGTTATAAGGCCAGTGTACCCCTCTATCTCTCTGACTGTAGTTTCTCCTATAATAATGTGTTATAAGGCCAGTTACCCCTCTATCTCTCTGAATGTAGTTTCTCCTATAATAATGTGTTATAAGGCCAGTGTACCCCTCTATCTCTCTGAATGTAGTTTCTCCTATAATAATGTGTTATAAGGCCAGTGTACCCCTCTATCTCTCTGAATGTAGTTTATCCTATAATAATGTGTTATAAGGCCAGTGTACCCCTCTATCTCTCTGAATGTCGTTTCTCCTATAATAATGTGTTATAAGGCCAGTGTACCCCTCTATCTCTCTGAATGTAGTTTCTCCTATAATAATGTGTTATAAGGCCCAGTGTAGTTTATCCCCAGTGTCTATCTCTCTGAATGTAGTTTATCCTATAATAATATGTTATAAGGCCAGTGTACCCCTCTATCTCTCTGAATGTCGTTTCTCCGTTAATAGTGTGTTATAAGGCCAGTGTACCCCTCTATCTCTCTGAATGTAGTTTATCCTATAATAATATGTTATAAGGCCAGTGTACCCCTCTATCTCTCTGAATGTCGTTTCTCCGTTACTAGTGTGTTATAAGGCCAGTGTACCCCTCTATCTCTCTGAATGTAGTTTATCCTATAATAATGTGTTATAAGGCCAGTGTACCCCTCTATCTCTCTGAATGTCGTTTCTGCTTTAATAGTGTGTTATAAGGCCAGTGTACCCCTCTATCTCTCTGAATGTAGTTTCTCCTATAATAATGTGTTATAAGGCCAGTGTACCCCTCTATCTCTCTGAATGTAAGGCCAGTTACCCCTCTATCTCTCTATAATAATGTGTTATAAGGCCAGTGTACCCCTCTATCTCTCTGACTGTAGTTTATCTCTCTGACTGTAGTTTCTCTAGGCCAGTGTACCCCTCTAATAATGTGTTATAAGGCCAGTTACCCCTCTATCTCTCTGAATGTCGTTTCTCCTATAATAATGTGTTATAAGGCCAGTGTACCCCTCTATCTCTCTGAATGTAGTTTCTCCTATAATAATGTGTTATAAGGCCAGTGTACCCCTCTATCTCTCTGAATGTCGTTTCTCCTATAATAATGTGTTATAAGGCCAGTGTACCCCTCTATCTCTCTGAATGTCATTTCTCCTTTAATAGTGTGTTATAAGGCCAGTGTACCCCTCTATCTCTCTGAATGTCGTTTCTCCTTTAATAGTGTGTTATAAGGCCAGTGTACCCCTCTATCTCTCTGACTGTAGTTTCTCCTATAATAATGTGTTATAAGGCCAGTGTACCCCTCTATCTCTCTGAATGTTATCGTTTGAATGTAGTTTCTCCTATAATAATGTGTTATAAGGCCAGTGTACTATCCCTAGTTTATCTATAATAATGTGTTTTCTGAATGTAGTTTCTCCTATAATAATGTGTTATAAGGCCACTGTACCCCTATAATAATGTGTTGCAGGGTCTATCTCTCTGAATGTAGTTTCTCCTATAATAATGTGTTATAAGGCCAGTGTACCCCTCTATCTCTCTGAATGTAGTTTCTCCTATAATAAATGTGTTATAAGGCCTATAAGTGTTATAACCCCTCTATCTCTCTGAATGTCTATAATAATGTGTTTCTCCTATAATAATGTGTTATAAGGCCAGTGTACCCCTCTATCTCTCTGAATGTAGTTTTATCCTATAATAATGTGTTATAAGGCCAGTGTACCCCTCTATCTCTCTGACTGTAGTTTCTCCTATAATAATGTGTTATAAGGCCAGTGTACCCCTCTATCTCTCTGAATGTAGTTTCTCCTATAATAATGTGTTATAAGGCCAGTGTACCCCTCTATCTCTCTGAATGTAGTTTCTCCTATAATAATGTGTTATAAGGCCAGTGTACCCCTCTATCTCTCTGAATGTAGTTTCTTCTTTAATAATAATGTGTTATAAGGCCAGTGTACCCCTCTATCTCTCTGAATGTAGTTTCTCCTATAATATGTGTTATAAGGCCAGTTTACCCCTCTATCTCTCTGAATGTAGTTTCTCCTATAATAATGTGTTATAAGGCCAGTGTACCCCTCTATCTCTCTGAATGTAGTTTCTCCTATAATAATGTGTTATAAGGCCAGTGTACCCCTCTATCTCTCTGAATGTAGTTTCTCCTATAATAATGTGTTATAAGGCCAGTGTACCCCTCTATCTCTCTGAATGTAGTTTCTCCTATAATAATGTGTTATAAGGCCAGTGTACCCCTCTATCTCTCAGAATGTAGTTCTATCTCCTGAATAATAATGTTATGTTATAAGGCCTATAATAAGTGTTATAAGGCCAGTGTACCCCTCTATCTCTCTGAATGTAGTTTCTCCTATAATAATGTGTTATAAGGCCAGTGTACCCCTCTATCTCTCTGAATGTAGTTTCTCCTATAATAATGTGTTATAAGGCCAGTGTACCCCTCTATCTCTCTGAATGTAGTTTCTCCTATAATAATGTGTTATAAGGCCAGTGTACCCCTCTATCTCTCTGAATGTAGTTTCTCCTATAATAATGTGTTATAAGGCCAGTGTATCTCTCCCTCTATAATAATGTGTTATATCTCTCTATCTCTCTGAATGTAGTTTCTCCTTTAATAATGTGTTATAAGGCCAGTGTACCCCTCTATCTCTCTGAATGTAGTTTATCCTATAATACTGTGTTATAAGGCCAGTTTACCCCTCTATCTCTCTGAATGTAGTTTCTCCTATAATAATGTGTTATAAGGCCAGTGTACCCCTCTATCTCTCTGAATGTAGTTTCTCCTATAATAATGTGTTATAAGGCCAGTGTACCCCTCTATCTCTCTGAATGTAGTTTATCCTATAATAATGTGTTATAAGGCCAGTGTACCCCTCTATCGCTCTGAATGTAGTTTATCCTATAATAATGTGTTATAAGGCCAGTGTACCCCTCTATCTCTCTGAATGTAGTTTCTCCTATAATACTGTGTTATAAGGCCAGTGTACCCCTCTATCTCTCTGAATGTAGTTTCTCCTATAATAATGTGTTATAAGGCCAGTGTACCCCTCTATCTCTCTGAATGTAGTTTCTTCTTTAATAATGTGTTATAAGGCCAGTGTACCCCTCTATCTCTCTGAATGTAGTTTCTCCTATAATACTATGTTATAAGGCCAGTTTACCCCTCTATCTCTCTGAATGTAGTTTCTCCTATAATAATGTGTTATAAGGCCAGTGTATCTCCCCTATAATAATGTGTTATCTATCTCTCTGAATGTAGTTTCTCCTATAATAATGTGTTATAAGGCCAGTGTACCCCTCTATCTCTCTGAATGTCGTTTCTCCTATAATAATGTGTTATAAGGCCAGTGTACCCCTCTATCTCTCTGACTGTAGTTTCTCCTATAATAATGTGTTATAAGGCCAGTGTACCCCTCTATCTCTCTGAATGTAGTTCCTCCTATAATAATGTGTTATAAGGCCAGTGTACCCCTCTATCTCTCTGAATGTAGTTTCTCCTATAATAATGTGTTATAAGGCCAGTGTACCCCTCTATCTCTCTGAATGTAGTTTCTCCTATAATAATGTGTTATAAGGCCAGTGTACCCCTCTATCTCTCTGAATGTAGTTTATCCTATAATAATGTGTTATAAGGCCAGTGTACCCCTCTATCTCTCTGAATGTAGTTTCTCCTATAATAATGTGTTATAAGGCCAGTGTACCCCTCTATCTCTCTGAATGTAGTTTCTTCTTTAATAATGTGTTATAAGGCCAGTGTACCCCTCTATCTCTCTGAATGTAGTTTATCCTATAATACTGTGTTATAAGGCCAGTTTACCCCTCTATCTCTCTGAATGTAGTTTCTCCTATAATAATGTGTTATAAGGCCAGTGTACCCCTCTATCTCTCTGAATGTTTCTCCTATAATAATGTGTTATTTCTCCTTTAATAGTGTGTTATAAGGCCAGTGTACCCCTCTATCTCTCTGAATGTAG
Source organism: Oncorhynchus masou masou (assembly GCF_036934945.1). NCBI lineage: Eukaryota > Metazoa > Chordata > Actinopteri > Salmoniformes > Salmonidae > Oncorhynchus > Oncorhynchus masou. Next base: position 77,919,269 of record NC_088240.1, on the reverse strand, counting down.
TTTCTCCTATAATAATGTGTTATAAGGCCAGTGTACCCCTCTATCTCTCTGACTGTAGTTTATCCTATAATAATGTGTTATAAGGCCAGTTACCCCTCTATCTCTCTGAATGTCGTTTCTGAATGTAGTTTCTCCTATAATAATGTGTTATAAGGCCAGTGTACCCCTCTATCTCTCTGACTGTAGTTTCTCCTATAATAATGTGTTATAAGGCCAGTGTACCCCTCTATCTCTCTGAATGTCGTTTCTCCTATAATAATGTGTTATAAGGCCAGTGTACCCCTCTATCTCTCTGAATGTAGTTTCTCCTATAATAATGTGTTATAAGGCCAGTGTACCCCTCTATCTCTCTGAATGTAGTTTCTCCTATAATAATGTGTTATAAGGCCAGTGTACCCCTCTATCTCTCTGAATGTAGTTTATCCTATAATAATGTGTTATAAGGCCAGTGTACCCCTCTATCTCTCTGAATGTAGTTTCTCCTATAATAATGTGTTATAAGGCCAGTGTACCCCTCTATCTCTCTGAATGTAGTTTCTTCTTTAATAATGTGTTATAAGGCCAGTGTACCCCTCTATCTCTCTGAATGTAGTTTCTTCTTTAATAATGTGTTATAAGGCCAGTGTACCCCTCTATCTCTCTGAATATAGTTTCTCCTATAATACTGTGTTATAAGGCCAGTTACCCCTCTATCTCTCTGAATGTAGTTTCTCCTCTAATAATGTGTTATAAGGCCAGTGTACCCCTCTATCTCTCTGAATGTAGTTTCTCCCAGAATACTGTGTTATAAGGCCAGTGTACCCCTCTATCTCTCTGAATGTAGTTTCTCCTATAATAATGTGTTATAAGGCCAGTGTGCTCCTCTATCTCTCTGAATGTTGTTTCTCCTTTAATAGTGTGTTATAAGGCCAGTGTACCCCTCTATCTCTCTGAATGTAGTTTATCCTATAATAATGTGTTATAAGGCCAGTGTACCCCTCTATCTCTCTGACTGTAGTTTCTCCTATAATAATGTGTTATAAGGCCAGTGTACCCCTCTATCTCTCTGAATGTAGTTTCTCCTATAATAATGTGTTATAAGGCCAGTGTACCCCTCTATCTCTCTGAATGTCGTTTCTCCTATAATAATGTGTTATAAGGCCAGTGTACCCCTCTATCTCTCTGAATGTAGTTTATACTATAATACTGTGTTATAAGGCCAGTGTACCCCTCTATCTCTCTGAATGTAGTTTCTCCTATAATACTGTGTTATAAGGCCAGTGTACCCCTCTATCTCTCTGAATGTAGTTTCTCCTATAATACTGTGTTATAAGGCCAGTGTACCCCTCTATCTCTCTGACTGTAGTTTCTCCTATAATAATGTGTTATAAGGCCAGTGTACCCCTCTATCTCTCTGAATGTCGTTTCTCCTATAATAATGTGTTATAAGGCCAGTGTACCCCTCTATCTCTCTGAATGTCGTTTCTCCTATAATAATGTGTTATAAGGCCAGTGTACCCCTCTATCTCTCTGAATGTAGTTTCTCCTCCTGTCCTTCAGGTGGTGGGACAGCGAGCAGATATGGCCATCGGATCCCTCACCATCAACGAGGAGAGGTCAGAGGTCGTGGACTTTTCCGTCCCCTTCGTGGAGACGGGCATCAGCGTCATGGTCTCCCGTAGCAACGGAACCGTCTCACCCTCTGCCTTCCTGGGTGAGTGAAGGAACTGATGACTGATGAGGTTGAAGTTATGAAATTCCCACTTCCACATGACTCTCCACTCCTCCCTATCTAGCTCTGACTTTGCTGATATCTACTTTATTGAGGAAAAGTGTACTTTCAATGACAGTGATGTGTGGTTGTCCCACCTAGCTATCTTGAGATGAATGCACTCACTAACTGTAAGTCACTCTGGATAAGACAGTCTGCTAGATGACTAAAATGTAAATTAACCTTATGCACAGATCTAGGATCAGCTTATCCTCTCCCAATTCAAAGGTGTTGTGTGGGGGTTCAGGTACAGAGTCAGTGTGTGGGGGTACATGTATAGAGTCAGTGTGGGGGTACAGGTATAGAGTCGGTGTGGGGATACAGTTATAGAGTCGGTGTGTGGGGGTACAGGTATAGAGTCGGTGTGGGGGTACAGGTATAGAGTCAGTGTGGGGGTACAGTTATAGAGTCGGTGTGTGGGGTACAGTTATAGAGTTGGTGTGGGGGTACAGGTATAGAGTCGGTGTGGGGGTACAGTTATAGAGTCGGTGTGTGGGGGTACAGGTATAGAGTCGGTGTGGGGGTACAGGTATAGAGTCGGTGTGGGGGTACAGTTATAGAGTCGGTGTGTGGGGGTACAGTTATAGAGTCGGTGTGGGGGTACAGGTACAGAGTCAGTGTGTGGGGGTACAGGTATAGAGTCGGTGTGTGGGGGTACAGGTATAGAGTTGGTGTGTGGGGGTACAGGTATAGAGTCGGTGTGTGGGGGTACAGGTATAGAGTCGATTTGTGGGGTTACAGATACAGAGTCAGTGTGTGGGGGTACAGGTACAGAGTCAGTGTGTGGGGGTACAGGTATAGAGTCGTGTGTGGGGGTACAGGTTAGTTGAGGTAATATGTACATGTAGATAAAGTTATTAATGTGTTCTAAGGGGGTATAGGTTAGTTGAGGTAATATGTACACTCAGGTAGAGTTATTAAAGTGTTCTAAGGATGTACGGGTTAGTTGAGGTAATATGTACATGTAGATAGAATTATTAAAATGTTCTAAGGATGTACAGGTTAGTTGGGGTAATATGTACACTCAGGTAGAGTTATTAAAATGTTCTAAGGATGTACGGGTTAGTTGAGGTAATATGTACACTCAGGTAGAGTTATTAAAGTGTTCTAAGGATGTACGGGTTAGTTGAGGTAATATGTACATGTAGATAGAGTTATTAAAGTGTTCTAAGGATGTACAGGTTAGTTGAGGTAATATGTACACTCAGGTAGAGTTATTAAAGTGTTCTAAGGATGTACAGGTTAGTTGAGGTAATATGTACATGTAGATAGAGTTATTAAAGTGTTCTAAGGATGTACAGGTTAGTTGAGGTAATATGTACATGTAGATAGAGTTATTAACCTTTACAGCGCAGGCGTTCCGCTAGCGGAACCCCTCGACAAAAAGCAGAAATATAGATAAAATGAATCACTAACCTTTGATGATCTTCATCAGATGACACTCATAGGACATCATGTTACACAATACATGTATGTTTTGTTCGATAATGTACATATTTATATCCAAAAATGTACATTGGCGCATTACGTGCAGTAATGTTTTGATTCCAAAACATCCGGTGATTTTGCAGAAATACTCATAATAAGCATTGATAAATGATACAAGTGTTATTCACAGAATTTAAGATAGACTCCTCCTTATTAATTCAAACACTGTGTCAGATTTCAAAAAAACTTTACAGGAAAAGCATAATCTGAGATTGGCGCTCAGAGCCCAATTCAGCCAGAGAAATATCCGCCATTTTCAAGTCAACAGAAGTTAGAAATAACACTATAAATATTCACTTACCTTTGATGATCTTCATCAGAAGGCACTCCCAGGAATCCCAGTTCAAATCAAATCAAATCAAATTTTATTTGTCACATACACATGGTTAGCAGATGTTAATGCGAGTGTAGCGAAATGCTTGTGCTTCTAGTTCCGACAATGCAGTAATAACCAACAAGTAATCTAACTAACAATTCCTAAACTACTGTCTTATACACAGTGTAAGGGGATAAAGAATATGTACATAAGGATATATGAATGAGTGATGGTACAGAGCAGCATAGGCAAGATACAGTAGATGGTATCGAGTACAGTATATACATATGAGATGAGTATGTAAACAAAGTGGCATAGTTAAAGTGGCTAGTGATACATGTATTACATAAGGATGCAGTCGATGATATAGAGTACAGTATATACGTATGCATATGAGATGAATAATGTAGGGTAAGTAACATTATATAAGGTAGCATTGTTTAAAGTGGCTAGTGATATATTTACATCATTTCCCATCAATTCCCATTATTAAAGTGGCTGGAGTTGAGTCAGTGTCAGTGTGTTGGCAGCATCCACTCAATGTTAGTGGTGGCTGTTTAACAGTCTGATGGCCTTGAGATAGAAGCTGTTTTTCAGTCTCTCGGTCCCAGCTTTGATGCACCTGTACTGACCTCGCCTTCTGGATGATAGCGGGGTGAACAGGCAGTGGCTCGGGTGGTTGATGTCCTTGATGATCTTTATGGCCTTCCTGTAACATCGGGTGGTGTAGGTGTCCTGGAGGGCAGGTAGTTTACCCCCGGTGATGCGTTGTGCAGACCTCACTACCCTCTGGAGAGCCTTACGGTTGAGGGCGGAGCAGTTGCCGTACCAGGCGGTGATACAGCCCGCCAGGATGCTCTCGATTGTGCATCTGTAGAAGTTTGTGAGTGCTTTTGGTGACAAGCCGAATTTCTTCAGCCTCCTGAGGTTGTTCGACAATAAATGACTGATTTGTTCCATAAAGTTCCATAAAGTCCATAATTTATGTCCAATTAGCCACTTGTTGTTAGCGTGTTCAGCCCAGTAATCCATCTTCATGAGGCGCGAGCACTTCATCCAGACAAAAACTCGAAAAGTTCCGTTACAGGTCGTAGAAACAAGTCAAACGATGTATGGAATCAATCTTTAGGATATTTTTAACATAAAACATCAATAATGTTCCAACCGGAGAAAAGCACTGGAACAAGAGCTAACTCTGTCAGGAGCCCGCATCACGAGCCTGAGACACTCTGTCAGACCATTGACTCAAACAGGTCTCATGGTCTCCCCTCCTTTATAGTAGAATCCTCAAACCAGTTTCTAAAGACAGTTGACATCTAGTGGAAGCCGTAGGAAGTGCAACTTGACTCCATAGACACTGTGTATTCGGTATGCCAAGCTTCGAATAACTACAAACCTCAGATTTCTACTTCCTGGTAGGATTTTTCTCAGGTTTTCACCTGCCATATGAGTTCTGTTATACTCACAGACATCATTCAAACAGTTTTAGAAACTTCAGAGTGTTTGCTATCCAATACTAATAATACTGTGCATATATTAGCATCTGGGAAAGAGTAGGAGGCAGTTCATTCTGGGCATGCTATTCATCCAAAAGTGAAAATGCTGCCCCCTATCCCAAAAAGGTGAAAGTGTTCTAAGTTGTGTTTATACTGAATGTCTTTGTTGATCTTCCTCTCCTCTCCTCTCCTCTCCTCTCCTCTCCTCTCCTCTCCTCTCCTCTCCTCTCCTCTCCTCTCCTCTCCTCTCCTCTCCTCTCCTCTCCTCTCCTCTCCTCTCCTCTCCTCTCCTCTCCTGTCCCTCAGAGCCCTACAGTCCAGCGGTGTGGGTGATGATGTTCGTCATGTGCCTGACCGTGGTGGCTGTGACCGTCTTCATATTTGAGTTCTTCAGTCCAGTCGGCTACAACCGCAGCCTTTCCAGCGGAAAGAGTAAGTGACAGAGTTCCATGAGAAAGAGGATATGCTGGGTCCATGTTTTGTAGCCATGTTGTTTCCTAGGTGCCTGAATGGATACACAATTCCATACAATTGTTCTATATGTTCAGTGTCTCATAGATCAAGTGACAGAACATTCCAGAATGCCCTCCCTACACCGTGTTTGGCTGATGTACATGTCCATCACCACAGGACATGTCTATGCCTTGTTTGTGCTGTTGTTGTTGATGTTGGTTGGTCAGTCAATCAAGTACCACTGCAGAAACATTGATTGGTATGAAAGTGTGTGTATCAGAGGATGGAAACCAATATTGTCTCTCATATGTTGCATTGCAGCTCTATATGTTTAATATTGAAGCAGACATGTATTATTTAGCAGTGCAGTTTGCACCGCTGTCATATTCTGTATGATTCCTGCCTCTGTCCGACCTCCGTTCTCTCTCTCCTCTCTCTCTCACTCTCTCACTCTCTCTCTCTCTCTCTCTCTCTCTCTCTCTCTCTCTCTCTCTCTCTCTCTCTCCTTCTCTCCTTCTCTCTCTCTCTCTCTCCCTCTCTCTCTCTCTCTCGCTCCCCCTCTCTCTTAGGTCTCTCTCTCTCTCTCTTAGGTCTCTCTGTCTATTTCTCTCTCTCTCTTCCGCTCTCTCTCTCTCTCTTAGGTCTCTCTCTCTCTCTTAGGTCTCTCTCTCTCTCTTAGGTCTCTCTGTCTATTTCTCTCTCTCTCTTCCGCTCTCTCTCTCTCTCTTAGGTCTCTCTCTCTCTCTTAGGTCTCTCTGTCTATTTCTCTCTCTCTCTTCCGCTCTCTCTCTCTCTCTCTTAGGTCTCTCTGTCTCTCTCTTAGGTCTCTCTGTCTATTTCTCTCTCTCTCTTCCGCTCTCTCTCTCTCTCTCTTAGGTCTCTCTCTCTCTCTCTCTCTCGCTCCCCCTCTCTCTTAGGTCTCTCTCTCTCTCTTAGGTCTCTCTGTCTATTTCTCTCTCTCTCTTCCGCTCTCTCTCTCTCTCTTAGGTCTCTCTCTCTCTCTCTCGTTCTCTCTCTCCTTCTCTCTCTCTTAGGTCTCTCTCTCTCTCAAGTCTCTCTGTCTATTTCTCTCTCCTTCTCTCTCTTAGGTCTCTCTCTCTCTCTCTTTCTCTCTCTCTCTTAGGTCTCTCTCTCTCTATTTTCCTCTTTCTCCCTTTCTCTCTCTCCCTCTATTTCTCTCCCTTTCTCTCTCTCTCTCTCTCTCTCTCTCTCCCTCTCTCTCTCTCCCCCTCTCCTTCTCTCACTTAGGTCTCTCTTTCTCTTAGGTCTCTCTCTCTCTTTCTCTCTCTCTCTCCCTCTCTCTCGCTCTCTCCCTCTCATTCTCTCTCTTAGGTCTCACTCTCTATTTCTCTCTTTCTCTCTTAGGTCTCTCTCTCTCTTTCTCTCTCTCCCTCTATTTCTCTCCCTGCCTCTCTCTCTCTCTCTCTCTCTCTCTCTCCCTCTCTCTCTCTCCATCTCTTTCTCTCTCTCTCTCTCTCTCTCTCTCTCTCTCCCTCTCTCTCTCTCTCTCTCTCTCTCTCTCTCTCTCTCTCGCTCTCTCTCTACTAACTTTTACAGCATGACTGCTGCGCTGTACATATTTTACCTCTCTGTCCTCCTCTCACACATTCCCTTCAACTCTCTCATCCCTTTTTCCTATCATTTAAAATAAGGGTTCAAGTGTTTGATCTTGGTGAAGATTAGACCATGAGTGGTGAAATTAAGTGTATGATTTCATCTCAGTGTTGAAAGCGGTGGTGTTCAATATTTATTGAAAGTGCTTGAGAGGGAATCCGCAAGGTATTATTTACTTATATCAAATCAAAGTTTATATGTCAAGTGCATGGTATACAACAGGTGTAAACAGTACAGTGACATGCTTACTTTAAAGCTCTTCCTCATCAATGCCGTGTTCAGTACCAAAGGAAAAGAAATAGAAAATCCACAATAAGATCTTAAAAAGAGCATGGAATCAATACTAGGTCAGATCAAATAACAACAGGAAATAAAACACAAGAATGTACGCTAACAACAAGGTCAGTACCAATACCTTATCATAAGGCATGGATCAGTCATTTCAGGGCTTTTGGAGATTTAGTTCATCTTGAGTGGAACAATGCTGTCCATAACGTTGGTTAGAGTGTTATATACAGTAAAATGGGTTGAAAACTATTGTTGTTGATTCCAAAACTATAGCACTAGATTGTCCATTACTAAGTGTATTAAAGGGAGACTGTAATTTGGATTTGCCAATGACGCCCTTTATCCACTTCCCCAAAGTCAGATTAACTGATAGATACTATTTGTATGTCTCTGTGTCCAGTATGAAGGAAGTTAGAGGTGGTTTCACGAGCCAATACTAACTAGCGTAATGACTGGAAGTCTAGTGGTATTTGCTAGCATGCTGGTATCCCTTTAACACTGCAGGCCTTCATTTAAAGCTCTATTGGTATCTGCTAGCATGCTGGTATCCCTTTAACACTGCAGGCCTTCATTTAAAGCTATATTGGTATCTGCTAGCATGTGGGTATCCCTTTAACACTGCAGGCCTTCATTTAAAGCTCTATTGGTATCTGCTAGCATGCTGGTATCCCTTTAACACTGCAGGCCTTCATTTAAAGCTCTATTGGTATCTGCTAGCATGTGGGTATCCCTTTAACACTGCAGGCCTTCATTTAAAGCTCTATTGGTATCTGCTAGCATGTGGGTATCCCTTTAACACTGCAGGCCTTCATTTAAAGCTCTATTGGTATCTGCTAGCATGCTGGTATCCCTTTAACACTGCAGGCCTTCATTTAAAGCTCTATTGGTATCTGCTAGCATGTGGGTATCCCTTTAACACTGCAGGCCTTCATTTAAAGCTCTATTGGTATCTGCTAGCATGCTGGTATCCCTTTAACACTGCAGGCCTTCATTTAAAGCTCTATTGGTATCTGCTAGCATGTGGGTATCCCTTTAACACTGCAGGCCTTCATTTAAAGCTCTATTGGTATCTGCTAGCATGCTGGTATCCCTTTAACACTGCAGGCCTTCATTTAAAGCTCTATTGGTATCTGCTAGCATGTGGGTATCCCTTTAACACTGCAGGCCTTCATTTAAAGCTCTATTGGTATCTGCTAGCATGTGGGTATCCCTTTAACACTGCAGGCCTTCATTTAAAGCTCTATTGAGAGGACTGTTGACTGGATGCACTCGTACTTTTCCAGTGAGGGACTCTCTTCCTCCTTTTCCCTCACGTCCTCCCTCTCTCTCTCTCTCTCTCTCTCTCTCTCTCTCTCTCTGTCTCTCTCATACCCCACCCCACCAAACTCCGTCTCTGCCCCAACCCTGGTCTCCCCCCACCCCCTCCTCTCCCTCTCTCCATCCAGAGGCAGGAGGCTCTACGTTCACCATAGGAAAGTCTGTGTGGTTGCTGTGGGCCATTGTGTTCAATAACTCGGTCCCAGTGGAGAACCCAAGAGGAACCACCAGTAAGATCATGGTGCTGATCTGGGCCTTCTTCGCTGTCATCTTCCTGGCTTCCTACACAGCCAACCTGGCTGCCTTCATGATCCAGGAGGAGTACATAGACACTGTCTCTGGACTCTCAGACAAAAAGGTAAACATACAAGAATGATGGTGTGGGTTTTTTGTAAGGTGGGTTAGGGTTATAGGTAAGGGTTATAGGTAAGGGTTATAGGTAAGGGTTATAGGTAAGGGTTCGATTCTGATGTACCAATGTTTAAAAATATGTTCAGTTTAACATAAATTTCACTCGCAAGCACACATTGATGTCCAGGCTCCCTCTCTCTCTCTCTCTCTCTCTCTCTCTCTCTCTCTCTCTCTCTCTCTCTCTGCTTTCTGATGTTCAATGTTTTGGTTGAATATGATAGCATGGTATTTTGAGCTTGATGCTGAATGTACTGTCATGGTCTATTACAGCTCAGTGCTTTATGGTCAATACTTTGTTGTCGTGATACTGCTCAGTGTTATGGTGATTGGACATGGCTACAGATACACTTATTTTACAATACAACTGGATTCCTACTGTTTATGTGGTTTAGGCTCTATGGTTCTCTGATGTAGAAAAAAATATACTTCCTTGTACTGTAGCAAAGCACAGGCTTCTCCCCTCTCTATTCAAATATAGGCGCTCTGTAGGTGCATATCGACGTTTCTTCACAAAATAGGGATGTTTAGCCCAACTCAAACTCCCCTTTCTCACCTGTCTTTCAGTTCCAGCACCCCACAGAGCAGTACCCCCCTCTGAAGTTTGGCACGGTGCCCAATGGAAGTACAGAGAAGAACATCCGCAGTAACTACCCTGGCATGCACCATTACATGGTCAAATATAACCAGAGAGGGGTGGAGGACGCCATTAACAACCTCAAGACTGGGTCTGTCTTTCTTTCTGTCCCTTCTGGGATCTGAACTATGTCTATGAGATGATCCCCTCACTCTCACTCTTTCCACTAAACTTCCCTCTCACAATATCAACCTCTCACCCTAAAACTTCTCACCCTAAAATGTCCTCTCTGTCCCACTCTATATTACAGAAACAGTCAAATACTCCCCCCTCTCCTGTCCTCTCTCCATCCCTCTCCTCTACCGTCTCCTGTCCTCTTTCCATCCCACTACTCTCTCCTGTCCTCTCTCCATCCCTCTCCTCTACCCTCTCCTGTCCTCTCTCCATCCCTCTCCTCTACTCTCTACTGTCCTCTTTCCATCCCTCTCCTCAACCCTCTCCTGTCCTCGCTCCATCCCTCTCCTCTACCGTCTCCTATCCTCTCTCCATCCCACTACTCTCTTATGTCCTCTCTCCATCCCTCTCCTCTACCCTCTCCTGTCCTCTCTCCATCCCTCTCCTCTACCCTCTCCTGTCCTCTCTCCATTCCTCTCCTCTACCCTCTCCTGTCCTCTCTCCATCCCTCTCCTCTTCCCGCTCCTGTCCTCTCTCCATCCCTCTCCTCTACCCTCTCCTGCCCTCTCTCCATCCCTGTCCTCTACCCTCTCCTGTCCTCTCTCCATCCCTCTCCTCTACCCGCTCCTGTCCTCTCTCCATCCCTCTCCTCTACCCTCTCCTCTACCCTCTCCTCTCCTTCTCTCTGCATACCTCTCATCTACACTCTCCTCTCCTTCTCTCTGCATCCCTCTCCTCTACCCACCCCTCTCCTCTACACTCTCCTCTCCTTCTCTCTCCATCCCTCTCCTCTCCACTCTCCTCTCCTTCTCTCTGCATACCTCTCCTCTACCCATCCCTCTCCTCTACACTCTCCTCTCCTTCTCTCTGCATACCTCTCCTCCCCTTCCTTTCTTCTCTTGTTAAATCTGCATCATATGTGTGATGGGTTGTATAATCCTTACAGTTTACTGTCACTAATCCCCTGTCATCATCTCTCCCCGATTGCCTTGCCACCCCATTTATAGAACACTGTTAATGTGCTGGGAATGAGATGTTCTCTGTCGCTCCCTCTGTCTTCTTCTCTCACCCCTCTTCTCTCTCTCTCTCTCTTTCGCTCTACCTCAGCCTTTCTTTATCTCTCCATCATTTTTTAAACTTTCCTTTCTTTAATATATGCCCTCCCACCCTCCCACCCACCAACCCTCTCTCTCGCTCTCTCTCTCTCTCTGGTTATTTCCTCCCCTGTGTGTTCTCTCGGTGTGTTTGTGCTTAAACTTTATAATCCTCATCACTCTCTATCTCTCTCCCCTATGTGTCTTTTGACCCCAAAGTGTGTAAATCTACTGTGAGAAAAGAGATGGGAGGAGAGAGAGAGAAGGAAGGATCCTTCTCTCTCTCTCCTCCCATCTCTTTTCTCACAGTTCTGTATAAATCCTTCTCTCTCCACCTCCCATCTCTTTTCTCACAGTTCTGTATAAATCCTTCTCTCTCCACCTCCCATCTCTTTTCTCACAGTTCTGTATAAATCCTTCTCTCTCCACCTCCCATCTCTTTTCTCACAGTTCTGTATAAATCCTTCTCTCTCCACCTCCCATCTCTTTTCTCACAGTTCTGTATAAATCCTTCTCTCTCTCCTCCCATCTCTTTTCTCACAGTACTGTATAAATCCTTCTCTCTCTCCTCCCATCTCTTTTCTCACAGTACTGTATAAATCCTTCTCTCTCTCCTCCCATCTCTTTTCTCACAGTACTGTATAAATCCTTCTCTCTCTCCTCCCATCTCTTTTCTCACAGTACTGTATAAATCCTTCTCTCTCTCCTCCCATCTCTTTTCTCACAGTACTGTATAAATCCTTCTCTCTCCACCTCCCATCTCTTTTCTCACAGTACTGTATAAATCCTTCTCTCTCTCCTCCCATCTCTTTTCTCACAGTACTGTATAAATCCTTCTCTCTCTTCTCCCATCTCTTTTCTCACAGTACTGTATAAATCCTTCTCTCTCTCCTCCCATCTCTTTTCTCACAGTTCTGTATAAATCCTTCTCTCTCCACCTCCCATCTCTTTTCTCACAGTTCTGTATAAATCCTTCTCTCTCTTCTCCCATCTCTTTTCTCACAGTTCTGTATAAATCCTTCTCTCTCTCCTCCCATCTCTTTTCTCACAGTACTGTATAAATCCTTCTCTCTCCACCTCCCATCTCTTTTCTCACAGTTCTGTATAAATCCTTCTCTCTCTCCTCCCATCTCTTTTCTCACAGTTCTGTATAAATCCTTCTCTCTCCACCTCCCATCTCTTTTCTCACAGTACTGTATAAATCCTTCTCTCTCTCCTCCCATCTCTTTTCTCACAGTACTGTATAAATCCTTCTCTCTCTCCTCCCATCTCTTTTCTCACAGTTCTGTATAAACCCTTCTCTCTCCACCTCCCATCTCTTTTCTCACAGTTCTGTATAAATCCTTCTCTCTCCACCTCCCATCTCTTTTCTCACAGTACTGTATAAATTCTTCTCTCTCCACTTCCCATCTCTTTTCTCACAGTTCTGTATAAATCCTTCTCTCTCTCCTCCCATCTCTTTTCTCACAGTTCTGTATAAATCCTTCTCTCTCTCCTCCCATCTCTTTTCTCACAGTTCTGTATAAATCCTTCTCTCTCTCCTCCCATCTCTTTTCTCACAGTACTGTATAAATCCTTCTCTCTCTTCTCCCATCTCTTTTCTCACAGTTCTGTATAAATCCTTCTCTCTCCACCTCCCATCTCTTTTCTCACAGTACTGTATAAATCCTTCTCTCTCTTTCACTTTACTTTTCACTTTCTTTAGCAGTTTCTCCCTTTCTCTCTCCTCCCTCTCTCTCGTTCTAACTTCAGTTCTCTCTCACTCTCTCAACTCTTGCCTTTCTCTTTCTCTACTCCATGCCCCTGTTCTATTAACTCTTTAACTCCCCCGCTCTCTCTACAGGAAGTTGGATGCCTTTATCTACGATGCAGCTGTGTTGAACTACATGGCCAGGAAAGACGAGGGTTGTAAGGTGATGACCGGACAAGTTTGACTTGATGTATTCTATCTATTTACTCCTTTATTGTGTTTTATTGTCAGCTAGATTGCGGATTGCTGTTACTTTGTGAAAATTGCATTTGTGAAAATAGCAATACAAAATGTGATGTATTGCTTGGTTGATTGGCTGGGTGAGTGAGTGATTGAGTAGTTGCTTGCTAGATTGATTGATTGATTAATGTTTGCTTGTCAAAGGTGATGACCATAGGCTCTGGGAAGGTATTTGCCACCACAGGCTACGGTATCGCCCTGCACAAGAACTCCCGCTGGAAACGCCCCCTCGACCTGGCCCTGCTGCAGCTGGTGGGAGACGGTGAGGACAGGGGAGGAGGGGAGGAGGAAGGAGGGAGGGAGATGGTGAGGACAAGGGAGGATGGGAGGAGAGAGGAGGGAGGGAAACGTCGAGGACAAGGGAGGGAGGGAGGAGGAAGGAGGGAAATGGCGAGGACAAGGGAGGACGAGAGGAGGAAGGAGGGAGGGAGACGGTGAGGACAGTGAAGGAGGGGAGGAGGAAGGAGGGCGTGAGATGGGGAGGATAAGGGAGTACGGGAGGAAGAAGGGAGACGGTGAGGACAGGGAAGGAGGGGAGGAGGAAGGAGGGCGTGAGATGGGGAGGATAAGGGAGGGCGGGAGGAGGAAGGGAGATGGTGAGGACAGGGAAGGAGGGGAGGAGGAAGGAGGGCGTGAGATGGGGAGGATAAGGGAGGACGGGAGGAGGAAGGGAGACAGTGAAGACAGGGGAGGAGGAAGGGGAAGGATGTGGAGAGTGAGGGGAGACTTGGGGAAGGTCTAAGGTGTGGTGGGGGTAAAAAGGAGAGGGGAGGAGAAAGGGGAATATGGAGGTCAAAGGGCAAAGGGTAAGGCAAGACGCTCCCTACACCTACCCCTTGGTCCTAACCATTTGATGTTTGCAGATCTGTAAGGTCTGGATAGGTATCAGCAGTTCTGTGTTAGAGCTTCCACCATATTGCTTCCACCTTACAGATCTGCAAATACTGGAGGGTTAGGGCCAAGGGGAAGGGGGAGGGAATGAAATGGGACTGGCTGAGGGAATATGTTGGGGTACTGAGATGGTGATGACTTGTTGGGTCATGATGGGAACGGGGGCAAATGCTATGCTGAGATGAACTGGGGATGAGGCCTGAGGAGTGAGGGACCCTGAACAGGGGATGAGGCCTGAGGATTGAGGAACGAGGGATCTTGAACAGGGATTGAGGCCTGAGGAATGAGGGATCTTGAACAGGGAATGAGGCCTGAGGAATGAAGGATCTTGAACAGGGAATGAGGCCTGCGGAATGAGGAATGAGGGATCTTGAACAGGGAATGAGGCCGGAGGAATGAGGAATGAGGTATCTTGAACAGGGAATGAGGCCTGAGGAATGAGAGATCTTGAACAGGGAATGAGGACTGATAAATGAGGGATATTGAACAGGGAATTAGGCCTGAGGAATGAGGAATGAGTTATCTTGAACAGGGAATGATGCCTGAGGAATGAGGAATGTTAAACAGAGGATGAGGACTGAGGAATGAGGGATGTTGAACAGGGAATGAGGCCTGCGGAAAGAGGGATCTTGAACAGGGGATGGGGCCTGATGAATGAGGGATTTTGAACAGAGGATGAGGCCGGAGGAATGAGGGGTCTTGAACAGGGGAAGAGGACTGATGAATGAGGGATGTTGAACAGGGGATGAGGCCTGATGAATGAGGGTCTTGAACAGAGGATGAGGCCTGATGAATGAGGGATGTTGAACAGAGGATGAAGCCTGAGGAATGAGGGATCTTGAACAGGGGATGAGGCCTGATGAATGAGGGATGTTGAACAGGGGATGAGGCCTGATGAATGAGGGTCTTGAACAGGGGATGAGGCCTGAAGAATGAGGGATCTTGAACAGTGGATCAGGCCTGATAAATGAGGGATGTTGAACAGGTGATAAGGCCTGAGGAATGAGGGATCTTGAACAGGGGATGAGGCCTGATGAATGAGGGATGTTGAACAGAGGATGAGGCCTGAGGAATGAGGGTCTTGAAGAGAGGATGAGGCCTGAGGAATGAGGGATCTTGAACAGGGGACGAGGCCTGAGGAATGAGGGATCTTGAACAGGGGATGAGGCCTGATGAATGAGGGATCTTGAACAGAGAATGAGGCCTGAGGAATGAGGGATCTTGAACAGGGATGAGGCCTGATGAATGAGGGATGTTGAACAGGGGATGAGGCCTGATGAATGAGGGTCTTGAACATGGGATGATGCCTGATAAATGAGGGATGTTGAACAGGGGATAAGGCCTGAGGAATGAGGAATGAGGGATCTTGAACAGGGGATGAGGCCTGAGGAATGAGGGATCTTGAACAGGGGATGAGGCCTGAAGAATGAGGGATCTTGAACAGGGGATGAGGCCTGATAAATGAGGGATGTTGAACAGGGGATAAGGCCTGAGGAATGAGGAATGAGGAATCTTGAACAAGGGATGAGGCCTGATGAATGAGGGATGTTGAACAGGGGATAAGGCCTGAGGAATGAGGGATGTTGAACAGGGGATGAGGCCTGATGAATGAGGGATGTTGAACAGGGGATGAGGCCTGATGAATGAGGGTCTTGAACAAGGGATGCCTGATGAATGAGGGATCTTGAACAGGGGATGAGGCCTGATGAATGAGGGATGTTGAACAGGGGATGAGTCCTGATGAATGAGGGATGTTGAACAGGGGATGAGGCCTGATGAATGAGGGTCTTGAACAGGGGATAAGGCCTGATGAATGAGGGATGTTGAACAGGGGATAAGGCCTGAGGAATGAGGGATGTTGAACAGGGGATAAGGCCTGTTGAATGAGGGTCTTGAACAGGGGATAAGGCCTGATGAATGAGGGATGTTGAACAGGGGATAAGGCCTGAGGAATGAGGGTCTTGAACAGGGGATAAGGCCTGAGGAATGAGGGATGTTGAACAGGGGATAAGGCCTGATGAATGAGGGATGTTGAACAGGGGATAAGGCCTGATGAATGAGGGTCTTGAACAGGGGATAAGGCCTGATGAATGAGGGATGTTGAACAGGGGATAAGGCCTGAGGAATGAGGGATGTTGAACAGGGGGTAAGGCCTGAGGAATGAGGGATGTTGAACAGGGGATAAGGCCTGATGAATGAGGGATGTTGAACAGGGGATAAGGCCTGATGAATGAGGGATGTTGAACAGGGGATAAGGCCTGATGAATGAGGGATGTTGAACAGGGGATAAGGCCTGAGGAATGAGGGATGTTGAACAGGGGATGAAGCCTGATGAATGAGGGATGTTGAACAGGGGATAAGGCCTGAGGAATGAGGGATGTTGAACAGGGGATGAGGCCTGATGAATGAGGGATGTTGAACAGGGGATAAGGCCTGAGGAATGAGGGATGTTGAACAGGGGATGAAGCCTGATGAATGAGGGATGTTGAACAGGGGATGAGGCCTGAGGAATGAGGGATGTTGAACTATGGCTTTCAGGCATTAGTAGCAGCACTTTGCTATTCTTGAGAATCTCTTTTTATATACCTTCCTCTCTTCCTCCTCTCTCCTTTTTCTCTCTGTCTTCCATCTGATGAAAGGAAATATTTAGTTTGTGTGTGTCAGTGTTGTTTGGAGGGATCATCACAACTTGTGACAGTTTTATAGTCATTACAGATAAGCTGAGGACAGGAGAGAGAGAGACAGAGAGGCACAAAGAGACAGAGGGAGAGAAGGACAGAAATGGACTGCAAGAAATAATGGATGAAACAGACAGACTGACTAATACTCAAGGAATAGTAGAGACACATATGGACATTTCAGTAGAAATAGAGATGATAGTGAGCCAGATAATTCAATAATTTAATTCTGATAGGGTGTTATTATAGCACTATGTTTGCCCATTGTCCATTTCCAAGTCGGGGATTAGAGAGAAAGAGATTTAGACTGTAATAGTGAGAAAGGCTGTTTTTAGCAGAGGCTGTCAAAACACTAATGCTTAATTGTCATTTTTTACAGTCTACACACACACACACACACACACACACACACACACACACACACACACACACACACACACACACACACACACACACACACACACACACACACACACACACACACACACACACACACACTGTATTGTCTCAATAGGGTGCTCCTTGTTTGGCTTGACTCGTTGTTTAATCGTCTTTGCTCGTGGCGTGGCAGACAAAGCCCTTTAGCTGCCTACACACTGATAATGCCAAGTCTATGACACAAGATCCTGGGTGAGAGTTAAACACCCGGACCACGTGGGAAACACTCTATGCATGGGAAACGGAGCGTTCAGATGACTCACAGGTTGTATTTGTATTTTATTGATGTTATTTGTTGCGTTTAGCATGCCCTTGCTCTTACGTCTGTGTACCCCGGGCTGAACTATGGTGGAGGGCTCTAGTAACAGGAGCTGTTAAGTGAGGATGGATCTGGTAATAGGAAGGTATTATACTGTATGTGGGGATTACTAAAGAAGAGGATTCATTCCTAGAGGATAGGAGATGTTTCTCACATTCGCGTTTCCTTAAGGGCCGCTTCTCAACATCCATTCTGACATCCTCTTCTATTCCATTATTCCGTGATTCCTCTTATGTCAGTTTATACTATGTCATGTTGTTATGTCTTGTCATAACTGCATTCAGGAGGAGAGACGCTGACCGATGATTTGATGAACTGTAATAGTTGTGTCGTTACACATGATCTATAGCATCTATCACCATTTTCTCTGGATAATGGTTGCACAATGTGTGACTCTGAGATCGTATTGATCTCTCCACAACCAGCACCTCTGCAGTGCACAAAGGTTTCCTTTCTCCTTTTGAGATCTAAAGTAGTTTGCATAGGGTTTGATACAAGCTGTAGTTTGTATATGATTTGAGAAGCAGTTGGTTGTTTTGTCTAGGGCTTGATAGAAATGGGATTATATATACTTTGCTGCCCAGGCAGCTACCATGTACCCACATGTCTGTGGACATGTCTGGCAGGATGTCATGGGTGGCCGTTTGACAGAATTGCCTCTACCCCCTACTGCCCATGTTTTCCCTAAAACCACCTTGCTGGAACATGCCAGCTGTGTGGCGGCAGCGCCAGCTCTACCTGACCTCACCTGCCAAGTAGGTCAGAGGTGTTGTGTGGATTTGACACACCTGCCAGATTTGGCAGGCTGGTGGTGCGAAGAGAAAAGGCTGCCATCAAAAGAAACAGTCTGCAGCTAGAGAGAGAGGGAGAGGGAGAGGGAGAGGGAGAGGGAGAGGGAGAGGGAGAGGGAGAGGGAGAGGGAGAGGGAGAGAGTTAGAGAGAGAGAGAGAGAGAGAGAGAGAGAGAGAGAGAGAGAGAGAGAGAGAGAGAGAAAAAAAGCACAGTCAAGTGGAGAGAAAGCCCCAGGGATGAGACAGAGCTCTTGTGAGTGTGTGTATATGTGTGTATGCTTTTCCTATTCTGTGTCATTGTGTTTCAATATGGCAGTTATCCATATCAATTTGTCATTGGTGAAGGTCAAGACTGAAGAGACACTCAAAGTCAAGTGGTGATTTTTCTAAAGATTCTCGTCTTCTCTTTGAGAAGGCAGCTTTATACAGGTACCTCAGTCTGTTGCTGCGTTCCAATATGCCCTGGTCCATCTGTTGCTGTAGCTGTGGAGTCTGGCTAAAGGGCTAATGATGTTCAACAGAAGTCCCATTAGTCAAATCACACGGCTGACTGGGCCGGCATTATTTAAGCACGAACAGCATAGGAGGTAGTAGAGAGGTCAGTAGAATATCAGTGTTTGGGTCATTGCCATTACAATTTAGTCAGACAATAAATACTATGAGGACTTTTCAACCCCATGGCTTGAATTTCAATTCATATCCCGAAGTGATGCAATTAAAATAAACTTGGCACTATAACCCTGGACAGTAGTAGTAGTAGTATCAGTAGTGTTATAGTGTTGACACTATATAAATAATTACATTGAATATTGTATGTACCTGCAGTTTAGTATGATTACTATTCATGTGTTCATGGTTATTATTGGCATTGGCCTTGACCGTGACCTATCCCCTCTGATGATCACCCAGAGTTGTACCTGTTCAATGTGACTCTACCACAGGTTGAGTGGGCTGTATTACTTTTCTGTATTTGTACTGTTTGTACATGGTTATACACCTTTTATTTATTAGGTTGAAAGTAAAGGAAATTAATATTGAATTGCTTGTTAAGTTACCACATATTTTTGGCGACAAGGATAATTGTTGATTAGCATGTACAGGAGACCATGTGCTAGCTAGCTAAGAAACAGTGGAGGTAGTTAGCTAGCTTAATGCGCGACGGAGAGCAGCCTCTGCTGGAGAGCAACGTCAACGGTGACAATCAGCAGGAAATGGAAATCGCTAACGAGGATCAAGGACAAGTTACCGTTATAATGGCAATTTTTGGGACTATCACTGAGTTTGTGGAAGAGAACGAGGACAGAATACGTGGAAAGGTTGGGACACTTTTTCTAGGGAAATTACAGATGAGGCTAAACAGGGCTCTATTCTCTTGAGTGAGTGTGGGGCTAAAACCTACAAGCTAATGAGGAATTTGGCTACACCACGGAGACCAAGAGAAATTCCTTTTATGGATCTAGCTGCTCTCGTTCAGACTCACCATAATCCAAAGCCAAATTTAACTGCCATTTTTGGGAAAACAGGTCAGTCTGTTGCTAACTTTGTTGCTGAATTACGTGTGCTCTCTGAACATTGTGAGTTTGGGGCTAAGGGGAAGGGGAAAAGCAGTGGAATGCTTCAGATTTGGGGGAACACATTATGCAAACAACTGTAAGTTCAAGGATACTGTCTGTCACAGTTCCAACAAAAAGACACATTTAGTTAAAAAATGCAGGGGTCCTAGGTGAGGGTGGGCAGACTGGGCAGGGCAAGTTCACAGCAAGGAAGCTGCAGTCAGCAGCACACCACCTAGATAGCATAGAGGAGGAGCATTGTTCTTACAACATGTTTACTGTGAGTGAGCCGCACGCAGAGCCCATCTACAGTGGAGGTAGATGGAAAGCAAATGAGGATTGAGGTTGACACGGGGCCTCTGCCTCTGTTATTAGTGAGGAGACCTACAAACAAATGTGGGGCTTCAGCCCTCACACCGGCTTCAGCCCTCACACCGGCTTCAGCCCTCACACCGTCTTCAGCCCTCACACAGGCTTCTACCCTCACACCGGCTTCAGCCCTCACAAAGGCTTCAGCCCTCACACAGGCTTCTACCCTCACACCGTCTTCAGCCCTCACACCGGCTTCAGCCCTCACACCGGCTTCAGCCCTCACACCGGCTTCAGCCCTCACACCGGCTTCAGCCCTCACACCGGCTTCAGCCCTCACACAGGCTTCTACCCTCATACCGGCTTCAGCCCTCACACCGGCTTCAGCCCTCACACCGGCTTCAGCCCTCACACCGTCTTCAGCCCTCACACCTGCTTCAGCCCTCACACCGGCTTCAGCCCTCACACCGGCTTCAGCCCTCACACAGGCTTCAGTCCTCACACCGTCTTCAGCCCTCCCACCATCTTCAGCCCTCACACCGTCTACAGTCCTCATACCGTCTTCAGTCCTCACACAGGCTTCAGCCCTCACACCGTCTTCAGCCCTCACACCGTCTTCAGCCCTCACACCTGCTTCAGCCCTCACACCATCTTCAGCCCTCACACAGGCTTCAGCCCTCACACCATCTTCAGCCCTCACACCGTCTTCAGCCCTCACACCATCTTCAGCCCTCACACCGTCTTCAGCCCTCACACCGTCTTCAGCCCTCACACCTGCTTCAGCCCTCACACAGGCTTCAGCCCTCACACCATCTTCAGCCCTCACACCATCTTCAGCCCTCATACCGGCTTCAGCCCTCACACCATCTTCAGCCCTCACACCGGCTTCAGCCCTCACACCATCTTCAGCCCTCACACCATCTTCAGCCCTCATACCGGCTTCAGCCCTCACACAGGCTTCAGTCCTCACACCGGCTTCAGCCCTCACACCATCTTCAGCCCTCACACAGGCTTCAGTCCTCACACCGGCTTCAGCCCTCACACCATCTTCAGCCCTCACACCGGCTTCAGCCCTCACACCATCTTCAGCCCTCACACCATCTTCAGCCCTCACACCATCTTCGGCCCTCACACCATCTTCAGCCCTCACACCGTCTACAGTCCTCATACCGTCTTCAGTCCTCACACCGTCTACAGTCCTCATACCGTCTTCAGCCCTCACACCATCTTCAGCCCTCACACCGTCTACAGTCCTCATACCGTCTTCAGTCCTCACACCGGCAGGGATCAGACTGCGTACGTACACCGGGGAGACCATACCATTACTGGGGCTCTGGAGGTGGACATTGCATACAACAGCCAGGAGGTGAGAGCACGGCTCCTGGTGGTGAAAGGGAATGGGCCTAGTTTACCAGGGCGTGACTGGCTCACCAAAATACAACTGAACTGGGGTGAGATTAATCACACAAAAATGACTGAGGATGTCATTCAAAAGTACCCTGAGATTTTCAAAGAGGGCACTGCAGTTAAGATGTTCTTGGATCCTCAGGCCGAGGCTCGCTTTTTCAAGTCCAGGACAGTGCCTTACGCCATGAAATAGAGAGTCGAGGATGAGTTGGAGCAGCTGCAGGAAACATAACATCATTACTCCCATTCAGTTCTCTCGCTGGGCAGCTCCAATCATTCCCTTTCTGAGGGTGTTGGCACGGTGCGTATATGTGGAGACTCCAAACTCACCATCAACAGGGCCTCTAAGCTGGATGCTTAGGGCCTGTTCGCGACACTTGCTGGAGGCTAAATGTTCTCAAAGCTTGACATGATTCATGCCTACCAACAGCTCCTCCTGGACGAGGAGTCAACATGAAAGTCAAAGTCAACATGTTCAGGTACAACTGCTTGGTTTTCGAGTGGCGTCCAGCCCAGCCATTTTCCAAAGGACAATGAGGGGATCATGAGGGGATCCCTCATGTAGCAGTGTACCTGGATGACATCCTGGTTACAGGGGTTACAGCACAGCATCCTGGTTGCAGCATCCCCAACCATCTGGATCAGGTGTTGGAGAGATTCTCCGAGGCAGGGCTGCGCCTGAAGCGTAGCAAGTGCACATTCCAAGCACAGAATGTGACACACCTAGGTCACAAGATCACAGCTCAGGGTCTGTGTGCTGTGGATGACAAAGTCAGGGCAATCAAGGATGCTCCAAATCCCAAGAATATGTCCAAGCTCAGGTCGTTCCTGGGCATGGTCAACTACTATGGTAAGTTCCTCTCCGAGCTGTCAACAGTGTTGGCTCCACTTTATCAGCTGCTCCACAAAGACTGTAAATGGAAGTGGGGGGCTACGCAAGAGGAAGCTTTCCAGGAAGTGAAAGCACTACTATAATCAGCACAACTGCTGGTTCATTTTGACCAAGACCAAGAGATCATTCTGTCATGTGACGCCTCGCCCTATGGCGTCGGGGCAGTACTCTATCATCAGATGGAGGACAGGTCAGAGAAACCCATTGGATTCGCATCATGCAAGCTGACGAGTGCTGAGAAGGGTTATTCACAGTTAGACAAGGACGGCCATAGTTTTTGCTGTGAAACGCTTTCATCAGTACCATCTATGATCATCACTTCACCATATGCACTGAACACCAACCACGGATGAGCCTTTTCAGTGAATCAAGATGCATTCCTCCCATGGCTTCAGCAGGATACAGCGCTGTGCCCTCACACTGTCAGGTTACCAGTACACTATAGTGTACAGAGCGGGGAAGGACAATGCAAACGAAGATGCGCTCAGGCGCTTCTCGCTACCAGAGATGCCCGCCACAACTGTGGTGCCTCCCGAGACAATTTTCCTAATGGAGAAATTGTCAAACTCACCTGTGAATGTCAAACAGATCAAACAGTGGACAGACCGGGATCCTATTCTGGCCCAAGTGAAAAGATTCCTTATGCAGGGCTGGCCTCATATTTACATTTACATTTAAGTCATTTAGCAGACGCTCTTATCCAGAGCGACTTACAAACATATCATAGAGGATGAGGGACTGAGACCTTATGCAAAGTGCAAAACTGATGGCTGCATACTCTGGTGGTCCAGAGTGGTTGTTCCGCGCCCTGGCCATTCACAAGTCATGGATGAGGTCCACGAGGCTCACCCGGGTGCCTCCCGGATGAAAAGTTGAGCCAGGTCTTATATCTGGTGGCCTAACATTGATCAGGACATAGAAAGCAAGGTTAAATCATGTTCTGAGTGCCAGATCAACCACAAAATGGTGCCACCCACACCACTATATCTGTGGGAGTGGCCTAACCACCCATGGTCCAGGCCCTTTCATGGGCCACATGTTCCTTGTCATGGTAGACGCATACTTCGTGGTTACCGGTTCCCATCATGAGCAACATCACAGCGACCACAACCATTGAAAAGCTTCGGCAGGTGTTTGCAACCCATGGTCTGCTTGACTCTCTTGTGTCCGACAATGCAACAACCTTTACCTGTGATTTGTTCTAAGAATTCATGCGGCGAAATGGGATTCGCCATGTCCGCAGTTCTGCGTTTCACATGGCCTCGAACGGCTTAGCGGAGCGGCCTGTGCAGACACTGTGTCACTTTCTGTCCTTTTGTTATGTCTTTGTTTTAGTTTGGTGAGTTGGGTGGGTTGTCTATGTTATTTTTTCAATGATTTGGGATTTCTGTGTTTGGCCTGGTATGGTTCTCAATTAGAAGCAGCTGTCAATCGTTGTCCCTGATTGAGAACCATACTTTGGTAGCCTGGTTTCACTTTTGAGTTGTGGGTGCTTATTTCCTGTTTAGTGTTTTTGTCTTTCACCTTACGGTACTGTTCGTTTGTTATTTATTGTTTTGTTCAGTGTTCTAGTACGTCATTAAAAACTATGAACACTTACCACGCTGCGCATTGGTCCTCCTCTCTTTCTCCCAACGGCGAACGTTACAGAAGCACCCACCACCAAAGAACCAAGCAGCGTGGTAACGGGCAGCAGCAGTGATCTCAGGACTGCCGGCTCAGCACATCTGGTCTCCAGTGCGTCTCCTCAGGCCAGGGTACATG
Source organism: Oncorhynchus masou masou (assembly GCF_036934945.1). NCBI lineage: Eukaryota > Metazoa > Chordata > Actinopteri > Salmoniformes > Salmonidae > Oncorhynchus > Oncorhynchus masou. The sequence goes on along the minus strand of NC_088240.1, from coordinate 77,895,262 downwards.
GCACCAGCCCTATGCATGGTGTCCCCGGTTCGCCAGCACAGCCCAGTGCGGGCTATTCCACCTCGCCGCACTGACCTGGCTACGGGGAGCATTCAGCTAGGTAGGGTAGGGCAGGCTCGGAACTCGAGACCTCCAGTGCGCCTTCACGGTCGGTCTATCCGGTGCCACCTCCACGCACCAGCCCTCCGGTGGCAGCCCCCCGCACTAGGCTGTCTCTCCGTCTCCTTCCTACAGGTGGTCCTGCCTGTCCAACGCTGCCAGAGTCTTCCTCCAGCCCAGCGCTGTCAGAGTCTCCTGTCTGTCCTGAGCTGCCAGAGCCGCCCGCCAGTCAGGAGCTGCCAGAGCCGCCCGCCAGTCAGGAGCTGCCAGAGCCGCCCGCCAGGAGCTGTCAGAGCCGCCGGTCAATCAGGAGCTGCCAGAGCCGCCGGTCAGTCAGGAGCTGCCAGAGTCGTCCGCCAGTCAGGAGCTGCCAGAGCCACTGGTCAGTCAGGAGCTGTCAGAGCCGCCAGTCAATCAGGAGCTGCCAGAGCCGCCGTTCAGTCAGGAGCTGTCAGAGCCGCCAGTCAGTCAGGAGCTGCCAGAGCCACCCGCCAGTCAGGAGCTGCCAGAGCCGCCAGTCAGTCAGGAGCTGCCAGAGCCACTCGCCAGTGAGGAGCTGCCAGAGCCACCGGTCAGTCAGGAGCTGCCAGAGCCGCCCGCCAGTCAGGAGCTGCCAGAGCCACCGGTCAGTCAGGAGCTGTCAGAGCCGCCGGTCAATCAGGAGCTGCCAGAGCCGCCGGTCAGTCAGGAGCTGTCAGAGCCGCCGGTCAGTCAGGAGCTGCCAGAGCCGCCGGTCAGTCAGGAGCTGTCAGAGCCGCCGGTCAATCAGGAGCTGCCAGAGCCGCCGGTCAGTCAGGAGCTGTCAGAGCCGCCGGTCAATCAGGAGCTGCCAGAGCCGCCGGTCAGTCAGGAGCTGTCAGAGCCGCCGGTCAGTCAGGAGCTGCCAGAGCCGCCCGCCAGTCAGGAGCTGCCAGAGCGGCCGCCAGTCAGGAGCTGCCAGAGCCACTGGTCAGTCAGGAGCTGTCAGAGCCGTCGGTCAGTTAGGAGCTGCCAGAGCCGCCCGCCAGTGAGGAGCTGCCAGAGCTCTGTGTTTCTGTCAGGACCCGGTTTCGAACCTGGGTCTCTGGAGTGAGAAACAGTCACTTAACCAACTGAGCCACGAATAGTCAGCAGAACCCAGAAGATGAGGCAGACACAGCAGTACTTAAGACGGTGTATTTAATAAAGAAAAAATCCTAAAATACAAAAAATGGCAAATCCAAAAGGTGGTAGGAAAAACACAAAAAACCTCAAAAGAAACTCACCAAAAATAAACAAAAACAAAAAACAGAATACCACAAGAACTTCACCCGGAATCGACAAGAGCACACAGAACACTAGGGCAGGGTGCTAACATACAAACACAGAGCACAGAACTGAGGGAAACAAAGGGTTTAAATACAATCAGGGCAAACGAGACACAGGTGCAAATAATAATGGGGATCAAGGGAAAAACATAGGGACAAAAAGCACAATGGGGACATCTACTGACCAAAACCCGGAACAACCCTGGCCAAATCCTGACAAGTAGTAGTGGTTGTATTGATAGTAGAGCAGTAGTAGTAGTGGTTGTTATGATAGTAGAGCAGTAGTTGTAGTGGTTGTTATGATAGTAGATCAGTAGTAGTAGTGGTGGTTATGGTAGTAGAGCAGTAGTAGTAGTGTATGTTGTAATAGTAGAGCAGTAGTTCAAGTGGTAATGATAGTAGAGCAGTAGTAGTGGTTGTTATGAAAGTAGAGCAGAAGTAGTGGGTGTTAAGATAGTAGCGCAGAGGTAGTGGTGGTTGTTATGACAGTAGAGCAGTAGTAGTATTGGTTGTTATTATAGTAGAACAGTAGTAATGGTTGTTAATATAGTAGAGCAGAAGTTGTGGTTGTTAAGATAGTATAGCAGTAGTAGTAGTGGTGGTTATCATAGTATATCAGTAGTGGTAGTGGTTCTTATGACAGTAGAGCAGTAGTAGTAGTGGTTATTATGATAGCAGAGTAGTAGAAGAGGTTATTATGATAGTAGAGCAGTAGTAGTAGTGGTTGTTATGTTAGTAGAGAAGTGGTAGTAGTGGTTGTTATGATAATAGAGCAGTAGTAGTAGTGGTTGTTATGATAATAGAGCGGTAGTAGTAGTGGTTGTTATGATAATAGAGCAGTAGTAGTAGTGGTGGTTAAGACAGTAGAGCACTAGTAGTAGTGGTTGTTATGATAATAGAGCAGTAGTAGTAGTGGTTGTTATGATAGTAGAGCGGTAGTAGTAGTGGTTGTAATGATAATAGAGCAGTAGTAGTAGTGGTTGTTATGTTAGTAGAGAAGTAGTAGTAGTGGTTGTTATGATAATAGAGCAGTAGTAGTAGTGGTTGTTATGATAGTAGAGAAGTAGTAGTAGTGGTTGTTATGATTGTAGAGCAGTAGTAGTAGTGGTTGTTATGATAATAGAGCAGTAGTAGTAGTGGTTGTTATGATAGTAGAGAAGTAGTAGTAGTGGTTGTTATGATAGTAGAGCAGCAGAAGTAGTGGTTGTTATGGTAGTAGTGGTTGTTATGATAGTAGAGCAGTAGTTGTAGTGGTTGTTATGATAATAGAGCAGTAGTAGTAGTGGTTGTTATTATAGTAGAGCAGTAGTAGTAGTGGTTGTTATGATAGTAGAGAAGTTGTAGTAGTGGTTGTTATGATAGAAGAGCAGTAGTAGTAGTGGTTGTTATGATAATAGAGCAGTAGTAGTAGTTTGTTGTTATGTTAGTAGAGAAGTGGTAGTATTTGTTGTTATGATAATAGAGCAGTAGTAGTAGTGGTTGTATTGATAGTAGAGCAGTAGTAGTAGTGGTTGTTATGATAGTAGAGCAGTAGTTGTAGTGGTTGTTATGATAGTAGATCAGTAGTAGTAGTGGTGGTTATGGTAGTAGAGCAGTAGTAGTAGTGTATGTTGTAATAGTAGAGCAGTAGTTCAAGTGGTAATGATAGTAGAGCAGTAGTAGTGGTTGTTATGAAAGTAGAGCAGAAGTAGTGGGTGTTAAGATAGTAGCGCAGAGGTAGTGGTGGATGTTATGACAGTAGAGCAGTAGTAGTATTGGTTGTTATTATAGTAGAACAGTAGTAGTAGTTTGTTGTTATGTTAGTAGAGAAGTGGTAGTAGTGGTTGTTATGATAATAGAGCAGTAGTAGTAGTGGTTGTTATGTTAGTAGAGAAGTGGTAGTAGCGGTTGTTATGATAATAGAGCAGTAGTAGTAGTGGTTGTTATGATAGTAGAGCGGTAGTAGTAGTGGTTGTAATAATAATAGAGCAGTAGTAGTAGTGGTTGTTATGTTAGTAGAGAAGTAGTAGTAGTGGTTGTTATGATAATAGAGCAGTAGTAGTAGTGGTTGTTATGATAGTAAAGAAGTAGTAGTAGTGGTTGTTATGATAGTAGAGAAGTTGTAGTAGTGGTTGTTATGATAATAGAGCAGAAGTAGTGGGTGTTAAGATAGTAGCGCAGAGGTAGTGGTGGTTGTTATGACAGTAGAGCAGTAGTAGTATTTGTTGTTATTATAGTAGAACAGTAGTAGTGGTTGTTAATATAGTAGAGCAGAAGTTGTGGTTGTTAAGATAGTATAGCAGTAGTAGTAGTGGTGGTTATCATAGTATATCAGTAGTAGTAGTGGTTCTTATGACAGTAGAGCAGTAGTAGTAGTGGTTATTATGAAAACAGAGTAGTAGAAGAGGTTATTATGATAATAGAGCAGTAGTAGTAGTGGTTGTTATGTTAGTAGAGAAGTGGTAGTAGTGGTTGTTATGATAATAGAGCAGTAGTAGTAGTGGTTGTTATGATAATAGAGCGGTAGTAGTAGTGGTTGTTATGATAATAGAGCAGTAGTAGTAGTGGTGGTTAAGACAGTAGAGCACTAGTAGTAGTGGTTGTTATGATAATAGAGCAGTAGTAGTAGTGGTTGTTATGATAGTAGAGAAGTAGTAGTAGTGGTTGTTATGATAATAGAGCAGTAGTAGTAGTGGTTGTTATGATAGTAGAGCGGTAGTAGTAGTGGTTGTAATAATAATAGAGCAGTAGTAGTAGTGGTTGTTATGTTAGTAGAGAAGTAGTAGTAGTGGTTGTTATTATAATAGAGCAGTAGTAGTAGTGGTTGTTATGATAGTAAAGAAGTAGTAGTAGTGGTTGTTATGATAGTAGAACAGCAGTAGTAGTGGTTGTTATGATAATAGAGCAGTAGTAGTAGTGGTTGTTATGATAGTAGAGAAGTAGTAGTAGTGGTTGTTATGATAGTAGAGAAGAAGTAGTAGTGGTTGTTATGCTAGTAGTGGTTGTTATGATAGTAGAGCAGTAGTTGTAGTGGTTGTTATGATAATAGAGCAGTAGTAGTAGTGGTTGTTATTATAGTAGAGCAGTAGTAGTAGTGGTTGTTATGATAGTAGAGAAGTTGTAGTAGTGGTTGTTATGATAGAAGAGCAGTAGTAGTAGTGGTTGTTATGATAATAGAGCAGTAGTAGTAGTTTGTTGTTATGTTAGTAGAGAAGTGGTTGTAGGTGTTGTTATGATAATAGAGCAGTAGTAGTAGTGGTTGTTATGTTAGTAGAGAAGTGGTAGTAGTGGTTGTTATGATAATAGAGCAGTAGTAGTAGTGGTTGTTATGATAATAGAGCGGTAGTAGTAGTGGTTGTTATGATAATAGAGCAGTAGTAGTAGTGGTTATTATGATAGTAGAGCAGTAGTAGTAGTGGTTATTATGATAGTAGAGGAGTAGTAGTAGTGGTTATTATGATAGTAGAGTAGTAGGTAGTGGTTAATATGATAGTAGAGCAGTAGTAGTAGTGGTTATTATGATAGTAGAGCAGTAGTAGTAGTGGTTATTATGATAGTAGAGCAGTAGTAGTAGTGGTTGTTATGATAATAGAGCAGTGGTAGTAGTGGTTGTTATGATAGTAGAGAAGTAGTAGTAGTGGTTGTTATGATAGTAGAGCAGAAGAAGTAGTGGTTGTTATGGTAGTAGTGGTTGTTATGATAGTATAGCAGTAGTTGTAGTGGTTGTTATGATAATAGAGCAGTAGTAGTAGTGGTTGTTATTATAGTAGAGCAGTAGTAGTAGTGGTTGTTATGATAGTAGAGAAGTTGTAGTAGTGGTTGTTATGATAGTAGAGCAGTAGTAGTAGTGTATGTTGTAATAGTAGAGCAGTAGTTCAAGTGGTAATGATAGTAGAGCAGTAGTAGTGGTTGTTATGAAAGTAGAGCAGAAGTAGTAGTTTGTTGTTATGTTAGTAGAGAAGTGGTAGTATTTGTTGTTATGATAATAGAGCAGTAGTAGTAGTGGTTGTATTGATAGTAGAGCAGTAGTAGTAGTGGTTGTTATGATAGTAGAGCAGTAGTTGTAGTGGTTGTTATGATAGTAGATCAGTAGTAGTAGTGGTGGTTATGGTAGTAGAGCAGTAGTAGTAGTAGTGTATGTTGTAATAGTAGAGCAGTAGTTCAAGTGGTAATGATAGTAGAGCAGTAGTAGTGGTTGTTATGAAAGTAGAGCAGAAGTAGTGGGTGTTAAGATAGTAGCGCAGAGGTAGTGGTGGTTGTTATGACAGTAGAGCAGTAGTAGTATTGGTTGTTATTATAGTAGAACAGTAGTAGTGGTTGTTAATATAGTAGAGCAGAAGTTGTGGTTGTTAAGATAGTATAGCAGTAGTAGTAGTGGTGGTTATCATAGTATATCAGTAGTAGTAGTGGTTCTTATGACAGTAGAGCAGTAATAGTAGTGGTTATTATGATAGCAGAGTAGTAGAAGAGGTTATTATGATAGTAGAGCAGTAGTAGTAGTGGTCGTTATGTTAGTAGAGAAGTGGTAGTAGTGGTTGTTATGATAATAGAGCAGTAGTAGTAGTGGTTGTTATGTTAGTAGAGAAGTGGTAGTAGCGGTTGTTATGATAATAGAGCAGTAGTAGTAGTGGTTGTTATGATAGTAGAGAAGTAGTAGTAGTGGTTGTTATGATAATAGAGCAGTAGTAGTAGTGGTTGTTATGATAGTAGAGCGGTAGTAGTAGTGGTTGTAATAATAATAGAGCAGTAGTAGTAGTGGTTGTTATGTTAGTAGAGAAGTAGTAGTAGTGGTTGTTATGATAATAGAGCAGTAGTAGTAGTGGTTGTTATGATAGTAAAGAAGTATTAGTAGTGGTTGTTATGATAGTAGAGCAGCAGTAGTAGTGGTTGTTATGATAATAGAGCAGTAGTAGTAGTGGTTGTTATGATAGTAGAGAAGTAGTAGTAGTGGTTGTTATGATAGTAGAGCAGAAGAAGTAGTGGTTGTTATGGTAGTAGTGGTTGTTATGATAGTAGAGCAGTAGTTGTAGTGGTTGTTATGATAATAGAGCAGTAGTAGTAGTGGTTGTTATTATAGTAGAGCAGTAGTAGTAGTGGTTGTTATGATAGTAGAGAAGTTGTAGTAGTGGTTGTTATGATAGAAGAGCAGTAGTAGTAGTGGTTGTTATGATAATAGAGCAGTAGTAGTAGTTTGTTGTTATGTTAGTAGAGAAGTGGTTGTAGGTGTTGTTATGATAATAGAGCAGTAGTAGTAGTGGTTGTTATGTTAGTAGAGAAGTGGTAGTAGTGGTTGTTATGATAATAGAGCAGTAGTAGTAGTGGTTGTTATGATAATAGAGCGGTAGTAGTAGTGGTTGTTATGATAATAGAGCAGTAGTAGTAGTGGTTATTATGATAGTAGAGCAGTAGTAGTAGTGGTTATTATGATAGTAGAGGAGTAGTAGTAGTGGTTATTATGATAGTAGAGTAGTAGGTAGTGGTTAATATGATAGTAGAGCAGTAGTAGTAGTGGTTATTATGATAGTAGAGCAGTAGTAGTAGTGGTTATTATGATAGTAGAGCAGTAGTAGTAGTGGTTGTTATGATAATAGAGCAGTAGTAGTAGTGGTTGTTATGATAGTAGAGAAGTAGTAGTAGTGGTTGTTATGATAGTAGAGCAGCAGTAGTAGTGGTTGTTATGATAATAGAGCAGTAGTAGTAGTGGTTGTTATGATAGTAGAGCAGTAGTTGTAGTGGTTGTTATGATAGTAGATCAGTAGTAGTAGTGGTGGTTATGGTAGTAGAGCAGTAGTAGTAGTGTATGTTGTAATAGTAGAGCAGTAGTTCAAGTGGTAATGACAGTAGAGCAGTAGTAGTGGTTGTTATGAAAGTAGAGCAGAAGTAGTGGGTGTTAAGATAGTAGCGCAGAGGTAGTGGTGGTTGTTATGACAGTAGAGCAGTAGTAGTATTGGTTGTTATTATAGTAGAACAGTAGTAGTGGTTGTTAATATAGTAGAGCAGAAGTTGTGGTTGTTAAGATAGTATAGCAGTAGTAGTAGTGGTGGTTATCATAGTATATCAGTAGTAGTAGTGGTTCTTATGACAGTAGAGCAGTAATAGTAGTGGTTATTATGATAGCAGAGTAGTAGAAGAGGTTATTATGATAGTAGAGCAGTAGTAGTAGTGGTTGTTATGTTAGTAGAGAAGTGGTAGTAGTAGTTGTTATGATAATAGAGCAGTAGTAGTAGTGGTTGTTATGATAATAGAGCGGTAGTAGTAGTGGTTGTTATGATAATAGAGCAGTAGTAGTAGTGGTGGTTAAGACAGTAGAGCACTAGTAGTAGTGGTTGTTATGATAATAGAGCAGTAGTAGTAGTGGCTGTTATGATAATAGAGCGGTAGTAGTAGTGGTTGTTATGATAATAGAGCAGTAGTAGTAGTGGTTATTATGATAGTAGAGCAGTAGTAGTAGTGGTTATTATGATAGTAGAGGAGTAGTAGTAGTGGTTATTATGATAGTAGAGTAGTAGGTAGTGGTTAATATGATAGTAGAGCAGTAGTAGTAGTGGTTATTATGATAGTAGAGCAGTAGTAGTAGTGGTTATTATGATAGTAGAGCAGTAGTAGTAGTGGTTGTTATGATAATAGAGCAGTAGTAGTAGTGGTTGTTATGATAGTAGAGAAGTAGTAGTAGTGGTTGTTATGATAGTAGAGCAGCAGTAGTAGTGGTTGTTATGATAATAGAGCAGTAGTAGTAGTGGTTGTTATGATAGTAGAGAAGTAGTAGTAGTGGTTGTTATGATAGTAGAGCAGAAGAAGTAGTGGTTGTTATGGTAGTAGTGGTTGTTATGATAGTAGAGCAGTAGTTGTAGTGGTTGTTATGATAATAGAGCAGTAGTAGTAGTGGTTGTTATTATAGTAGAGCAGTAGTAGTAGTGGTTGTTATGATAGTAGAGAAGTTGTAGTAGTGGTTGTTATGATAGTAGAGCAGTAGTAGTAGTGTATGTTGTAATAGTAGAGCAGTAGTTCAAGTGGTAATGATAGTAGAGCAGTAGTAGTGGTTGTTATGAAAGTAGAGCAGAAGTAGTAGTTTGTTGTTATGTTAGTAGAGAAGTGGTAGTATTTGTTGTTATGATAATAGAGCAGTAGTAGTAGTGGTTGTATTGATAGTAGAGCAGTAGTAGTTGTGGTTGTTAAGATAGTAGAGCAGTAGTTGTAGTGGTTGTTATGATAGTAGATCAGTAGTAGTAGTGGTGGTTATGGTAGTAGAGCAGTAGTAGTAGTGTATGTTGTAATAGTAGAGCAGTAGTTCAAGTGGTAATGATAGTAGAGCAGTAGTAGTGGTTGTTATGAAAGTAGAGCAGAAGTAGTGGGTGTTAAGATAGTAGCGCAGAGGTAGTGGTGGTTGTTATGACAGTAGAGCAGTAGTAGTATTGGTTGTTATTATAGTAGAACAGTAGTAGTGGTTGTTAATATAGTAGAGCAGAAGTTGTAGTTGTTAAGATAGTATAGCAGTAGTAGTAGTGGTGGTTATCATAGTATATCAGTAGTAGTAGTGGTTCTTATGACAGTAGAGCAGTAGTAGTAGTGGTTATTATGATAGCAGAGTAGTAGAAGAGGTTATTATGATAGTAGAGCAGTAGTAGTAGTGGTTGTTATGTTAGTAGAGAAGTGGTAGTAGTGGTTGTTATGATAATAGAGCAGTAGTAGTAGTGGTTGTTATGATAATAGAGCGGTAGTAGTAGTGGTTGTTATGATAATAGAGCAGTAGTAGTAGTGGTGGTTAAGACAGTAGAGCACTAGTAGTAGTGGTTGTTATGATAATAGAGCAGTAGTAGTAGTGGTTGTTATGTTAGTAGAGAAGTGGTAGTAGTGGTTGTTATGATAATAGAGCAGTAGTAGTAGTGGTTGTTATGTTAGTAGAGAAGTGGTAGTAGCGGTTGTTATGATAATAGAGCAGTAGTAGTAGTGGTTGTTATGATAGTAGAGAAGTAGTAGTAGTGGTTGTTATGATAATAGAGCAGTAGTAGTAGTGGTTGTTATGATAGTAGAGCGGTAGTAGTAGTGGTTGTAATAATAATAGAGCAGTAGTAGTAGTGGTTGTTATGTTAGTAGAGAAGTAGTAGTAGTGGTTGTTATGATAATAGAGCAGTAGTAGTAGTGGTTGTTATGATAGTAAATAAGTAGTAGTAGTGGTTGTTATGATAGTAGAGCAGCAGTAGTAGTGGTTGTTATGATAATAGAGCAGTAGTAGTAGTGGTTGTTATGATAGTAGAGAAGTAGTAGTAGTGGTTGTTATGATAGTAGAGCAGAAGAAGTAGTGGTTGTTATGGTAGTAGTGGTTGTTATGATAGTAGAGCAGTAGTTGTAGTGGTTGTTATGATAATAGAGCAGTAGTAGTAGTGGTTGTTATTATAGTAGAGCAGTAGTAGTAGTGGTTGTTATGATAGTAGAGAAGTTGTAGTAGTGGTTGTTATGATAGAAGAGCAGTAGTAGTAGTGGTTGTTATGATAATAGAGCAGTAGTAGTAGTTTGTTGTTATGTTAGTAGAGAAGTGGTTGTAGGTGTTGTTATGATAATAGAGCAGTAGTAGTAGTGGTTGTTATGTTAGTAGAGAAGTGGTAGTAGTGGTTGTTATGATAATAGAGCAGTAGTAGTAGTGGTTGTTATGATAATAGAGCGGTAGTAGTAGTGGTTTTTATGATAATAGAGCAGTAGTAGTAGTGGTTATTATGATAGTAGAGCAGTAGTAGTAGTGGTTATTATGATAGTAGAGGAGTAGTAGTAGTGGTTATTATGATAGTAGAGTAGTAGGTAGTGGTTAATATGATAGTAGAGCAGTAGTAGTAGTGGTTATTATGATAGTAGAGCAGTAGTAGTAGTGGTTATTATGATAGTAGAGCAGTAGTAGTAGTGGTTGTTATGATAATAGAGCAGTAGTAGTAGTGGTTGTTATGATAGTAGAGCAGTAGTAGTAGTGGTTGTTATGATAGTAGAGAAGTTGTAGTAGTGGTTGTTATGATAGAAGAGCAGTAGTAGTAGTGGTTGTTATGATAATAGAGCAGTAGTAGTAGTTTGTTGTTATGTTAGTAGAGAAGTGGTTGTAGGTGTTGTTATGATAATAGAGCAGTAGTAGTAGTGGTTGTTATGTTAGTAGAGAAGTGGTAGTAGTGGTTGTTATGATAATAGAGCAGTAGTAGTAGTGGTTGTTATGATAATAGAGCGGTAGTAGTAGTGGTTGTTATGATAATAGAGCAGTAGTAGTAGTGGTTATTATGATAGTAGAGCAGTAGTAGTAGTGGTTATTATGATAGTAGAGGAGTAGTAGTAGTGGTTATTATGATAGTAGAGTAGTAGGTAGTGGTTAATATGATAGTAGAGCAGTAGTAGTAGTGGTTATTATGATAGTAGAGCAGTAGTAGTAGTGGTTATTATGATAGTAGAGCAGTAGTAGTAGTGGTTGTTATGATAATAGAGCAGTAGTAGTAGTGGTTGTTATGATAGTAGAGTAGCAGTAGTAGTGGTTGTTATGATAATAGAGCAGTAGTAGTAGTGGTTGTTATGATAGTAGAGAAGTAGTAGTAGTGGTTGTTATGATAGTAGAGCAGAAGAAGTAGTGGTTGTTATGGTAGTAGTGGTTGTTATGATAGTAGAGCAGTAGTTGAAGTGGTTGTTATGATAATAGAGCAGTAGTAGTAGTGGTTGTTATTATAGTAGAGCAGTAGTAGTAGTGGTTGTTATGATAGTAGAGAAGTTGTAGTAGTGGTTGTTATGATAGTAGAGCAGTAGTAGTAGTGTATGTTGTAATAGTAGAGCAGTAGTTCAAGTGGTAATGATAGTAGAGCAGTAGTAGTGGTTGTTATGAAAGTAGAGCAGTAGTAGTGGTTGTTATGAAAGTAGAGCAGAAGTAGTAGTTTGTTGTTATGTTAGTAGAGAAGTGGTAGTATTTGTTGTTATGATAATAGAGCAGTAGTAGTAGTGGTTGTATTGATAGTAGAGCAGTAGTAGTAGTGGTTGTTATGATAGTAGAGCAGTAGTTGTAGTGGTTGTTATGATAGTAGATCAGTAGTAGTAGTGGTGGTTATGGTAGTAGAGCAGTAGTAGTAGTGTATGTTGTAATAGTAGAGCAGTAGTTCAAGTGGTAATGATAGTAGAGCAGTAGTAGTGGTTGTTATGAAAGTAGAGCAGAAGTAGTGGGTGTTAAGATAGTAGCGCAGAGGTAGTGGTGGTTGTTATGACAGTAGAGCAGTAGTAGTATTGGTTGTTATTATAGTAGAACAGTAGTAGTGGTTGTTAATATAGTAGAGCAGAAGTTGTGGTTGTTAAGATAGTATAGCAGTAGTAGTAGTGGTGGTTATCATAGTATATCAGTAGTAGTAGTGGATCTTATGACAGTAGAGCAGTAATAGTAGTGGTTATTATGATAGCAGAGTAGTAGAAGAGGTTATTATGATAGTAGAGCAGTAGTAGTAGTGGTTGTTATGTTAGTAGAGAAGTGGTAGTAGTGGTTGTTATGATAATAGAGCAGTAGTAGTAGTGGTTGTTATGATAATAGAGCGGTAGTAGTAGTGGTTGTTATGATAATAGAGCAGTAGTAGTAGTGGTGGTTAAGACAGTAGAGCACTAGTAGTAGTGGTTGTTATGATAATAGAGCAGTAGTAGTAGTGGTTGTTATGTTAGTAGAGAAGTGGTAGTAGTGGTTGTTATGATAATAGAGCAGTAGTAGTAGTGGTTGTTATGTTAGTAGAGAAGTGGTAGTAGCGGTTGTTATGATAATAGAGCAGTAGTAGTAGTGGTTGTTATGATAGTAGAGAAGTAGTAGTAGTGGTTGTTATGATAATAGAGCAGTAGTAGTAGTGGTTGTTATGATAGTAGAGCGGTAGTAGTAGTGGTTGTAATAATAATAGAGCAGTAGTAGTAGTGGTTGTTATGTTAGTAGAGAAGTAGGAGTAGTGGTTGTTATGATAATAGAGCAGTAGTAGTAGTGGTTGTTATGATAGTAAAGAAGTAGTAGTAGTGGTTGTTATGATAGTAGAGCAGTAGTAGTAGTGGTTGTTATGATAGTAGAGAAGTTGTAGTAGTGGTTGTTATGATAGAAGAGCAGTAGTAGTAGTGGTTGTTATGATAATAGAGCAGTAGTAGTAGTTTGTTGTTATGTTAGTAGAGAAGTGGTTGTAGGTGTTGTTATGATAATAGAGCAGTAGTAGTAGTGGTTGTTATGTTAGTAGAGAAGTGGTAGTAGTGGTTGTTATGATAATAGAGCAGTAGTAGTAGTGGTTGTTATGATAATAGAGCGGTAGTAGTAGTGGTTGTTATGATAATAGAGCAGTAGTAGTAGTGGTTATTATGATAGTAGAGCAGTAGTAGTAGTGGTTATTATGATAGTAGAGTAGTAGTAGTAGTGGTTATTATGATAGTAGAGTAGTAGGTAGTGGTTAATATGATAGTAGAGCAGTAGTAGTAGTGGTTATTATGATAGTAGAGCAGTAGTAGTAGTGGTTATTATGATAGTAGAGCAGTAGTAGTAGTGGTTATTATGATAGTAGAGCAGTGTTAATGATTGTTTTTATGATAGTAGAGCAGTAGAGGTTGTTATTATGATAGTAGAGCAGTAGTAGTGGTTATTATGATAGTAGAGTAGTAGTAGTGGTTGTTATGATAGTAGAGCAGTAGTAGTAGTGGTTGTTATGACAGTAGAGCAGTAGTAGTAGTGGTTATAATGATAGTAGAGTAGTAGTAGTGGTTATTATTATAGTTGAGCAGTAGTAGTAGTGGTTATTATTATAGTTGAGCAGTAGTAGTAGTGGTTATTATTATAGTTGAGCAGTAGTAGTAGTGGTTGTTATGATAGTAGAGCAGAAGTAGTGGTTGTTATTATGATAGTAGAGCAGTAGTAGTGGTTATTCTGATAGAGTAGCAGTAGTCATAGTCGTGGTTATGATTGTAGAGAAGTAGTAGTAGTGGTTGTTATGATAGTAATGCAGTAGTAGTGGTGGTGGTTAGTAGAGCAGCACTAGTAGTTGTTGTTATGATAGTAGAGCAGTAGTAGTGGTTATTATGATAGTAGAGTAGTAGTAGTGGTTGTTATGATAGTAGAGCAGTAGTAGTCGTGGTGGTTACCATAGTATAGCAGTAATAGTAGTGTATGTTGTAGTAGTAGAGCAGTAGTTGTAGTTTTGGTTATGATCGTGGAGCAGTAGGTGTAGTGGTTGTTTTGATAGTGGAGCAGTAGTAGTAGTGGTTATTATGATAGTAGATCAGTAGTTGTAGTGGTTATTTTGATAGTGGAGCAGTAATCATATTGGTTGTTTCTATAGTAGAGCAGCAATCATAGTGGTTGTTATGTTGTGTGGCGCAGTTGCAGTAGTGGATGTTGTATTAGCAGAGCAGTAGTACTAGTGGTGATGATAGTAGTGCAGAAGTGGTAGTTGTTGTTATGATTGTAGAGCAGTAGTTGTTGTTGTTGTTATGATAGTAGAGCAGTAGTATTTGTGGTTGTTGTGATAGTAGAGAATAAGAGGGACTGGTGATTATCAACATTGATCAATAGAGGTCATGTCCATAATGATAGTAGAGTAGTACTGGTTGTTATGATTGTAGAGAAGTAGTGGTTGTTATGACTGTAGAGTAGTAGTAGTAGTGGTTGTTATGATAGTAGAGCAGTAGAAGTTGTGGTTATGATAGTAGAGCAGTAGTAGTGGTTGTTATGATAGTAGAGTAGTAGTGGTTGTTATGATAGTAGAGCAGTAGTAGTGGTTATTATGATAGTAGAGTAGTGGTAGTGGATGTTATGATAGTAGAGCAGTAGTAGTGGTGGTTGTTATGAAAGTAGAGCAGTAGTAGTAGTGGTGGTTATCATAGTATAGCAGTAGTCATAGTGGTTGTTATGATAGTAGAGCAGTAGTAGTAGTGGTTGTTACGATAGTAGAGCAGTAGTTGTGGTTTCTAAGATAGTAGAGCAGTAGAAGTTGTGGTTATGATAGTAGAGTAGTAGTGGTTGTTATAATAGTAGAGTTTTCGTTGTAGTGGTTGTTATAATAGTAGAGCAGTAGTAGTAGTGGTTGTTATTGTCGTAGAGCAATAGTCATAGTGGTTGTTATGATAGTAGAGTAGTAGTGGTTGTTATAATAGTAGAGTAGTTGTAGTAGTGGTTGTTATGATAGTAGAGCAGTAGTAGTAGTGGTTGTTACTGTCGTAGAGCAATCGTCATAGTGGTTATTTTGATAGTAGAGTAGTAGTGGTTGTTATAATAGTAGAGTAGTAGTAGTAGTGATTGTTATGATAGTAGAGCAGTAGTCATAGTGGTTGTTATGATAGTAGAGCAGTAAAAGTTGTTGTTATAATAGTAGAGTAGTAGTAGTGGTTGTTATGATAGTAGAGCAGTAGTCATAGTGGTTGTTATGATAGTAGAGCAGCACAAGTAGTGGTTGTTGTGATATTAGAGAATTAGTAGTAGTGGTTACAGTAGAGCAGTAATAGCATTGGTTGTTATGATAGTAGAGTAGTAGTGGTTGTGGTTAGTGTCATTGTAGAGCAGAAGTAGTTGTGGTGGTTGTTATGATAGTAGAGCAGAAGTTGTTGTTATGTTAGTAGAGCAGCATTAGTAGTGGTTTTTATGATAGTAGAGAATTAGTAGTTCTGGTGGTTATGAAAATTGAGCAATAGTAGATGTGGTTGTTATGATGGAAAAAAAGTAGTAGTACTTGCTGTCATGATAGTAGAGCGGTAATTGTCGTGTTTGTTATGATAGTTTTTGAAGTAGTTGTTATGATCGTAGAGCAGTGGTAGTGGTTGTTATTACGAGAGTAGTGCTTGTTATGACCGTGGATCAGTAGTAGTGGTTGTTATGATCGTGGAGCAGTAGTAGTGAATGTTATGATCGTGGAGCAGTAGTAGTGGTTGTTATGATTTTAGTGGTTGTTATGATATTAGAGCAGTTGTAGTGCTTGTTATGATAGTAGAGCAGTAGTAGTAGTTGTTATGTTCGTGGAGCAGTAGTAGTGGTTGTTATGATCGTGGAGGAGCAGTCGTGGTTGTTATGATCGTGGAGCAGTAGTAGTAGTGGTTGTTATGATAGCAGAGCTGTAGTAGTGGTTGTTATGATAGTAGAGCAGTAGTAGTAGTGGTTGTTATGATAGTAGAGCAGTAGTAGTGGTTGCTATGATAGTAGAGCAGTAGTAGTGGTTGTTATAATAGTAGAGCAGTAGTAGTAGTGGTTGTTACGATAGTAGAGCAGTAGTCGTGGTTGTTATGATAGTAGAGCAGTATAAGTAGTGGGTGTTATGATATTAGAGCAGTAGTAGTGGTTGTTATGATAATAGAGCAATAGTAGTCGTGGTTGTTATGATAGTAGAGCAGTAGTAGTGGTGTTTGTTATGATAGTTGAGCAGTGGTAGTGGTTGTTATGATAATAGAGCAATAGTAGTCGTGGTTGTTATGATAGTAGAGTAGTAGTAGTAGTGGCTGTTATGATAGTAAAGCAGTAGTAGTAGTGGTTGTTATGATAGTAAAGCAGTAGTAGTAGTGGTTGTTATGATAGTAGAGTGGTAGTAGTAGTGGATGTTATAATAGTATAGCAGTAGTAGTAGTGGTTGTTATGATAGTAGAGTGGTAGTAGTAGTGATTGTTATGGTAGTACAGCAGTAGTAGTAGTGGTTGTTATGATAGTAGAGCGGTAGTAGTAGTGGTTGTTATGATAGTAGAGCAGCAGTTGTAGTGGTTGTTATGATAGTAGAGCAGTAATAGTGTTTGTTATGATGGTAGAGCAGTAGTAGTAGTGGATGTTATGATAGTTGAGCAGTAGTTGTAGTGGCTGTTATGATAGTACAGTGGTAGTAGTAGTGGTTGTTGTGATAGTAAAGCAGTAGTTGTAGTGGTTGTTATGATAGTAAAGCAGTAATAGTGGTTGTTATGATAGTAAAGCAGTAGTAGTAGTGGTTGTTATGATAGTAGAGTGGTAGTAGTAGTAGTTGTTATGATATTAAAGCAGTAGTAGTAGTAGTGGGTTTTATGATAGTAGAGTGGTAGTAGTAGTGGCTGTTATGATAGTAAAGCAGTAGTAGTAGTGGTTGTTATGATAGTAAAGCAGTAGTAGTAGTGGTTGTTATGATAGTAAAGCAGTAGTAGTAGTGGTTGTTATGATAGTAGAGTGGTATTAGAAGTGATTGGTATGATAGTATAGCAGTAGTAGTAGTGGTTGTTATGACAGTAGATCAATAGTTGTAGTGGTTGTTATGATAGTAGAGCAGTAATAGTGTTTGTTATGATGGTAGAGCAGTAGTAGTGGTTGTTATGATAGTAAAGCAGTAGTAGTGGTTGTTATGATAGTAGAGCAGTAGTAGTAGTGGTTGGTATGATAGTAGAGCAGTAGTTGTAGTGGTTGTTATGAAGGTAGAGTAGTAATAGTGTTTGTTATGATGGTAGAGCAGTAGTAGTAGTGGTTGTTATGATAGTTGAGCAGTAGTTGTAGTTGTTGTTATGATGGTAGAGTGGTAGTAGTAGTGGTTGTTGTGATAGTATAGCAGTAGTTGTAGTGGTTGTTATGATAGTAAAGCAGTAGTAGTGGTTGTTATGATAGTAGAGCAGTAGTAGTAGTGGTTGTTATGATAGTAGAGCAGTAATAGTGTTTGTTATGATGGTAGAAGTAGTAGTAGTGGATGTTATGATAGTTGAGCAGTAGTTGTAGTGGTTGTTATGATAGTACAATGTTAGTAGTAGTGGTTGTTGTGATAGTAAAGCAGTAGTTGTAGTGGTTGTTATGATAGTAAAGCAGTAATAGTGGTTGTTATGATAGTAAAGCAGTAGTAGTAGTGGTTGTTATGACAGTCAATCAATAGTTGTAGTGGTTGTTATGATAGTAGAGCAGTAATAGTGTTTGTTATGATGGTAGAGCAGTAGTAGTGGTTGTTATGATAGTAAAGCAGTAGTAGTGGTTGTTATGATAGTAGAGTGGTAGTCGTAGTGATTGTTATGATAGTATAGCAGTACTAGTAGTGGTTGTTATGATAGTAAAGCAGTAGTAGTAGTGGTTGCTATGATAGTAGAGTGGTAGTAGTAGTAGTTGTTATGAAATTAAAGCAGTAGTAGTAGTAATGGGTTTTATGATAGTAGAGTGGTAGTAGTAGTGGCTGTTATGATAGTAAAGCAGTAGTAGTAGTGGTTGTTATGATAGTAAAGCAGTAGTAGTAGTGGTTGTTATGATAGTAGAGTGGTAGTCGTAGTGATTGTTATGATAGTATAGCAGTAGTAGTAGTGGTTGTTATGATAGTAAAGCAGTAGTAGTAGTGGTTGTTATGATAGTAGAGTGGTATTAGAAGTGATTGTTATGATAGTAGAGCAGTAGTAGTAGTGGTTGTTATGATAGTAGAGCAGTAATAGTGTTTGTTATGATGGTAGAAGTAGTAGTAGTGGATGTTATGATAGTTGAGCAGTAGTTGTAGTGGTTGTTATGATAGTACAATGTTAGTAGTAGTGGTTGTTGTGATAGTAAAGCAGTAGTTGTAGTGGTTGTTATGATAGTAAAGCAGTAATAGTGGTTGTTATGATAGTAAAGCAGTAGTAGTAGTGGTTGTTATGACAGTCGATCAATAGTTGTAGTGGTTGTTATGATAGTAGAGCAGTAATAGTGTTTGTTATGATGGTAGAGCAGTAGTAGTGGTTGTTATGATAGTAAAGCAGTAGTAGTGGTTGTTATGATAGTAGAGTGGTAGTCGTAGTGATTGTTATGATAGTATAGCAGTACAAGTAGTGGTTGTTATGATAGTAAAGCAGTAGTAGTAGTGGTTGTTATGATAGTAGAGTGGTATTAGAAGTGATTGTTATGATAGTATAGCAGTAGTAGTAGTGGTTGTTATGACAGTAGATCAATAGTTGTAGTGGTTGTTATGATAGTAGAGCAGTAATAGTGTTTGTTATGATGGTAGAGAAGTAGTAGTGGTTGTTATGATAGTAAAGCAGTAGTAGTGGTTGTTATGATAGTAGAGCAGTAGTAGTAGTGGTTGGTATGATAGTAGAGCATTAGTTGTAGTGGTTGTTATGAAGGTAGAGCAGTAATAGTGTTTGTTATGATGGTAGAGCAGTAGTAGTAGTGGTTGTTATGATAGTTGAGCAGTAGTTGTAGTTGTTGTTATGATGGTAGAGTGGTAGTAGTAGTGGTTGTTGTGATAGTATAGCAGTAGTTGTAGTGGTTGTTATGATAGTAAAGCAGTAGTAGTGGTTGTTATGATAGTAGAGCAGTAGTAGTAGTGGTTGTTATGATAGTAGAGCAGTAATAGTGTTTGTTATGATGGTAGAAGTAGTAGTAGTGGATGTTATGATAGTTGAGCAGTAGTTGTAGTGGTTGTTATGATAGTACAATGGTAGTAGTAGTGGTTGTTGTGATAGTAAAGCAGTAGTTGTAGTGGTTGTTATGATAGTAAAGCAGTAATAGTGGTTGTTATGATAGTAAAGCAGTAGTAGTAGTTGTTTATTATGACAGTAGATCAATAGTTGTAGTGGTTGTTATGATAGTAGAGCAGTAATAGTGTTTGTTATGATGGTAGAGCAGTAGTAGTGGTTGTTATGATATTAAAGCAGTAGTAGTGGTTGTTATGATAGTAGAGTGGTAGTCGTAGTGATTGTTATAATAGTATAGCAGTAGTAGTAGTGGTTGTTATGATAGTAAAGCAGTAGAAGTAGTGGTTGTTATGATAGTAGAGTGGTATTAGTAGTGATTGTTATGATAGTATAGCAGTAGTAGTAGTGGTTGTTATGATAGTAGAGCAGTAGTTGTAGTGGTTGTTATGATAGTAGAGCAGTAATAGTGTTTGTTATGATGGTAGAGCAGTAGTAGTGGTTGTTATGATAGTAAAGCAGTAGTAGTGGTTGTTATGATAGTAGAGAGGTAGTCGTAGTGATTGTTATAATAGTATAGCAGTAGTAGTAGTGGTTGTTATGATAGTAAAGCAGTAGAAGTAGTGGTTGTTATGATAGTAAAGCAGTAGTAGTGGTTGTTATGATAGTAGAGCAGTAGTAGTAGTGGTTGTTATGATAGTAGAGCAGTAGTTGTAGTGGTTGTTATGAAGGTAGAGCAGTAAAAGTGTTTCTTATGATGGTAGAGTTGTAGTAGTAGTGGTTGTTGTGATAGTATAGCAGTAGTTGTAGTGGTTGTTATGATAGTAAAGCAGTAGTAGTGGTTGTTATGATAGTAGAGCAGTAGTTGTAGTGGTTGTTATGATAGTAGAGTGGTAGTCATAGTGGTTGTTGTGATAGTAGAGCAGTAGTCGTAGTGGTTGTTGTGATAGTAGAGCAGTAGTCATTGTGTTTATTATGATAGTGGCGCTGTTGTACTAGTGGTTATTATGATAGTAGAGCAGTAGAAGTGGTGGTTATAATAGTATAGTGGTAGTAGTAGTGGTTGTTGTGATAGTAGAGCAGTAGTAGTAGTGGTGGTTGTGATAGTAGTGTAGTAGTAGTGTTATTAGTATAGTAGAGTAGTAGTAGTAGTGGTTGTTGTGATAGTAGTGTAGTAGTAGTGCTATTATGATAGTAGTGTAGTAGTAGTGTTATTAAGATAGTAAAGCAGTTGTAGTTGTGGTTGTTATGATAGTAGAGTGGTAGTAGTAGTGGTTGTTATAATAGTATAGCAGTAGTAGTAGTGGTTGTTATGATAGTAAAGTGGTAGTAGTAGTGATTGTTATGATAGTATAGCAGTAGTAGTAGTGGTTGTTATGATAGTAGAGTGGTAGTTGTAGTGGCTGTTATGATAGTAAAGCAGTAGTAGTAGTGGATGTTATGATAGTAAAGCTGTAGTTGTAGTGGTTGTTATGATAGTAAAGCAGTAATAGTGGTTGTTATGATAGTAAAGCAGTAGTAGTAGTGGGTTTTATGATAGTAGAGTGGTAGTAGTAGTGACTGTTATGATAGTAAAGCAGTAGTTGTAGTGGTTGTTATGATAGTAGAGTGGTAGTCGTAGTGATTGTTATGATAGTATAGCAGTACTAGTAGTGGTTGTTATGATAGTAAAGCAGTAGTAGTAGTGGTTGTTATGATAGTAGAGTGGTAGTAGTAGTAGTTGTTATGAAATTAAAGCAGTAGTAGTAGTAATGGGTTTTATGATAGTAGAGTGGTAGTAGTAGTGGCTGTTATGATAGTAAAGCAGTAGTAGTAGTGGTTGTTATGATAGTAAAGCAGTAGTAGTAGTGGTTGTTATGATAGTAGAGTGGTAGTCGTAGTGATTGTTATGATAGTATAGCAGTAGTAGTAGTGGTTGTTATGATAGTAAAGCAGTAGTAGTAGTGGTTGTTATGGTAGTAGAGTGGTATTAGAAGTGATTGTTATGATAGTAGAGCAGTATTAGTAGTGGTTGGTATGATAGTAGAGCAGTAGTTGTAGTGGTTGTTATGAAGGTAGAGTAGTAATAGTGTTTGTTATGATGGTAGAGCAGTAGTAGTAGTGGTTGTTATGATAGTTGAGCAGTAGTTGTAGTTGTTGTTATGATGGTAGAGTGGTAGTAGTAGTGGTTGTTGTGATAGTATAGCAGTAGTTGTAGTGGTTGTTATGATAGTAAAGCAGTAGTAGTGGTTGTTATGATAGTAGAGCAGTAGTAGTAGTGGTTGTTATGATAGTAGAGCAGTAATAGTGTTTGTTATGATGGTAGAAGTAGTAGTAGTGGATGTTATGATAGTTGAGCAGTAGTTGTAGTGGTTGTTATGATAGTACAATGGTAGTAGTAGTGGTTGTTGTGATAGTAAAGCAGTAGTTGTAGTGGTTGTTATGATAGTAAAGCAGTAATAGTGGTTGTTATGATAGTAAAGCAGTAGTAGTAGTGGTTGTTATGACAGTCGATCAATAGTTGTAGTGGTTGTTATGATAGTAGAGCAGTAATAGTGTTTGTTATGATGGTAGAGCAGTAGTAGTGGTTGTTATGATAGTAAAGCAGTAGTAGTGGTTGTTATGATAGTAGAGTGGTAGTCGTAGTGATTGTTATGATAGTATAGCAGTACAAGTAGTGGTTGTTATGATAGTAAAGCAGTAGTAGTAGTGGTTGTTATGATAGTAGAGTGGTATTAGAAGTGATTGTTATGATAGTATAGCAGTAGTAGTAGTGGTTGTTATGACAGTAGATCAATAGTTGTAGTGGTTGTTATGATAGTAGAGCAGTAATAGTGTTTGTTATGATGGTAGAGAAGTAGTAGTGGTTGTTATGATAGTAGAGCAGTAATAGTGTTTGTTATGATGGTAGAAGTAGTAGTAGTGGATGTTATGATAGTTGAGCAGTAGTTGTAGTGGTTGTTATGATAGTACAATGGTAGTAGTAGTGGTTGTTGTGATAGTAAAGCAGTAGTTGTAGTGGTTGTTATGATAGTAAAGCAGTAATAGTGGTTGTTATGATAGTAAAGCAGTAGTAGTAGTGGTTGTTATGACAGTCGATCAATAGTTGTAGTGGTTGTTATGATAGTAGAGCAGTAATAGTGTTTGTTATGATGGTAGAGCAGTAGTAGTGGTTGTTATGATAGTAAAGCAGTAGTAGTGGTTGTTATGATAGTAGAGTGGTAGTCGTAGTGATTGTTATGATAGTATAGCAGTACAAGTAGTGGTTGTTATGATAGTAAAGCAGTAGTAGTAGTGGTTGTTATGATAGTAGAGTGGTATTAGAAGTGATTGTTATGATAGTATAGCAGTAGTAGTAGTGGTTGTTATGACAGTAGATCAATAGTTGTAGTGGTTGTTATGATAGTAGAGCAGTAATAGTGTTTGTTATGATGGTAGAGAAGTAGTAGTGGTTGTTATGATAGTAAAGCAGTAGTAGTGGTTGTTATGATAGTAGAGCAGTAGTAGTAGTGGTTGGTATGATAGTAGAGCATTAGTTGTAGTGGTTGTTATGAAGGTAGAGCAGTAATAGTGTTTGTTATGATGGTAGAGCAGTAGTAGTAGTGGTTGTTATGATAGTTGAGCAGTAGTTGTAGTTGTTGTTATGATGGTAGAGTGGTAGTAGTAGTGGTTGTTGTGATAGTATAGCAGTAGTTGTAGTGGTTGTTATGATAGTAAAGCAGTAGTAGTGGTTGTTATGATAGTAGAGCAGTAGTAGTAGTGGTTGTTATGATAGTAGAGCAGTAATAGTGTTTGTTATGATGGTAGAAGTAGTAGTAGTGGATGTTATGATAGTTGAGCAGTAGTTGTAGTGGTTGTTATGATAGTACAATGGTAGTAGTAGTGGTTGTTGTGATAGTAAAGCAGTAGTTGTAGTGGTTGTTATGATAGTAAAGCAGTAATAGTGGTTGTTATGATAGTAAAGCAGTAGTAGTAGTTGTTTATTATGACAGTAGATCAATAGTTGTAGTGGTTGTTATGATAGTAGAGCAGTAATAGTGTTTGTTATGATGGTAGAGCAGTAGTAGTGGTTGTTATGATATTAAAGCAGTAGTAGTGGTTGTTATGATAGTAGAGTGGTAGTCGTAGTGATTGTTATAATAGTATAGCAGTAGTAGTAGTGGTTGTTATGATAGTAAAGCAGTAGAAGTAGTGGTTGTTATGATAGTAGAGTGGTATTAGTAGTGATTGTTATGATAGTATAGCAGTAGTAGTAGTGGTTGTTATGATAGTAGAGCAGTAGTTGTAGTGGTTGTTATGATAGTAGAGCAGTAATAGTGTTTGTTATGATGGTAGAGCAGTAGTAGTGGTTGTTATGATAGTAAAGCAGTAGTAGTGGTTGTTATGATAGTAGAGAGGTAGTCGTAGTGATTGTTATAATAGTATAGCAGTAGTAGTAGTGGTTGTTATGATAGTAAAGCAGTAGAAGTAGTGGTTGTTATGATAGTAAAGCAGTAGTAGTGGTTGTTATGATAGTAGAGCAGTAGTAGTAGTGGTTGTTATGATAGTAGAGCAGTAGTTGTAGTGGTTGTTATGAAGGTAGAGCAGTAAAAGTGTTTCTTATGATGGTAGAGTTGTAGTAGTAGTGGTTGTTGTGATAGTATAGCAGTAGTTGTAGTGGTTGTTATGATAGTAAAGCAGTAGTAGTGGTTGTTATGATAGTAGAGCAGTAGTTGTAGTGGTTGTTATGATAGTAGAGTGGTAGTCATAGTGGTTGTTGTGATAGTAGAGCAGTAGTCGTAGTGGTTGTTGTGATAGTAGAGCAGTAGTCATTGTGTTTATTATGATAGTGGCGCTGTTGTACTAGTGGTTATTATGATAGTAGAGCAGTAGAAGTGGTGGTTATAATAGTATAGTGGTAGTAGTAGTGGTTGTTGTGATAGTAGAGCAGTAGTAGTAGTGGTGGTTGTGATAGTAGTGTAGTAGTAGTGTTATTAGTATAGTAGAGTAGTAGTAGTAGTGGTTGTTGTGATAGTAGTGTAGTAGTAGTGCTATTATGATAGTAGTGTAGTAGTAGTGTTATTAAGATAGTAAAGCAGTTGTAGTTGTGGTTGTTATGATAGTAGAGTGGTAGTAGTAGTGGTTGTTATAATAGTATAGCAGTAGTAGTAGTGGTTGTTATGATAGTAAAGTGGTAGTAGTAGTGATTGTTATGATAGTATAGCAGTAGTAGTAGTGGTTGTTATGATAGTAGAGTGGTAGTTGTAGTGGCTGTTATGATAGTAAAGCAGTAGTAGTAGTGGATGTTATGATAGTAAAGCTGTAGTTGTAGTGGTTGTTATGATAGTAAAGCAGTAATAGTGGTTGTTATGATAGTAAAGCAGTAGTAGTAGTGGGTTTTATGATAGTAGAGTGGTAGTAGTAGTGACTGTTATGATAGTAAAGCAGTAGTTGTAGTGGTTGTTATGATAGTAGAGTGGTAGTCGTAGTGATTGTTATGATAGTATAGCAGTACTAGTAGTGGTTGTTATGATAGTAAAGCAGTAGTAGTAGTGGTTGTTATGATAGTAGAGTGGTAGTAGTAGTAGTTGTTATGAAATTAAAGCAGTAGTAGTAGTAATGGGTTTTATGATAGTAGAGTGGTAGTAGTAGTGGCTGTTATGATAGTAAAGCAGTAGTAGTAGTGGTTGTTATGATAGTAAAGCAGTAGTAGTAGTGGTTGTTATGATAGTAGAGTGGTAGTCGTAGTGATTGTTATGATAGTATAGCAGTAGTAGTAGTGGTTGTTATGATAGTAAAGCAGTAGTAGTAGTGGTTGTTATGATAGTAGAGTGGTATTAGAAGTGATTGTTATGATAGTAGAGCAGTATTAGTAGTGGTTGGTATGATAGTAGAGCAGTAGTTGTAGTGGTTGTTATGAAGGTAGAGTAGTAATAGTGTTTGTTATGATGGTAGAGCAGTAGTAGTAGTGGTTGTTATGATAGTTGAGCAGTAGTTGTAGTTGTTGTTATGATGGTAGAGTGGTAGTAGTAGTGGTTGTTGTGATAGTATAGCAGTAGTTGTAGTGGTTGTTATGATAGTAAAGCAGTAGTAGTGGTTGTTATGATAGTAGAGCAGTAGTAGTAGTGGTTGTTATGATAGTAGAGCAGTAATAGTGTTTGTTATGATGGTAGAAGTAGTAGTAGTGGATGTTATGATAGTTGAGCAGTAGTTGTAGTGGTTGTTATGATAGTACAATGGTAGTAGTAGTGGTTGTTGTGATAGTAAAGCAGTAGTTGTAGTGGTTGTTATGATAGTAAAGCAGTAATAGTGGTTGTTATGATAGTAAAGCAGTAGTAGTAGTGGTTGTTATGACAGTCGATCAATAGTTGTAGTGGTTGTTATGATAGTAGAGCAGTAATAGTGTTTGTTATGATGGTAGAGCAGTAGTAGTGGTTGTTATGATAGTAAAGCAGTAGTAGTGGTTGTTATGATAGTAGAGTGGTAGTCGTAGTGATTGTTATGATAGTATAGCAGTACAAGTAGTGGTTGTTATGATAGTAAAGCAGTAGTAGTAGTGGTTGTTATGATAGTAGAGTGGTATTAGAAGTGATTGTTATGATAGTATAGCAGTAGTAGTAGTGGTTGTTATGACAGTAGATCAATAGTTGTAGTGGTTGTTATGATAGTAGAGCAGTAATAGTGTTTGTTATGATGGTAGAGAAGTAGTAGTGGTTGTTATGATAGTAAAGCAGTAGTAGTGGTTGTTATGATAGTAGAGCAGTAGTAGTAGTGGTTGGTATGATAGTAGAGCATTAGTTGTAGTGGTTGTTATGAAGGTAGAGCAGTAATAGTGTTTGTTATGATGGTAGAGCAGTAGTAGTAGTGGTTGTTATGATAGTTGAGCAGTAGTTGTAGTTGTTGTTATGATGGTAGAGTGGTAGTAGTAGTGGTTGTTGTGATAGTATAGCAGTAGTTGTAGTGGTTGTTATGATAGTAAAGCAGTAGTAGTGGTTGTTATGATAGTAGAGCAGTAGTAGTAGTGGTTGTTATGATAGTAGAGCAGTAATAGTGTTTGTTATGATGGTAGAGCAGTAGTAGTGGTTGTTATGATATTAAAGCAGTAGTAGTGGTTGTTATGATAGTAGAGTGGTAGTCGTAGTGATTGTTATAATAGTATAGCAGTAGTAGTAGTGGTTGTTATGATAGTAAAGCAGTAGAAGTAGTGGTTGTTATGATAGTAGAGTGGTATTAGTAGTGATTGTTATGATAGTATAGCAGTAGTAGTAGTGGTTGTTATGATAGTAGAGCAGTAGTTGTAGTGGTTGTTATGATAGTAGAGCAGTAATAGTGTTTGTTATGATGGTAGAGCAGTAGTAGTGGTTGTTATGATAGTAAAGCAGTAGTAGTGGTTGTTATGATAGTAGAGAGGTAGTCGTAGTGATTGTTATAATAGTATAGCAGTAGTAGTAGTGGTTGTTATGATAGTAAAGCAGTAGAAGTAGTGGTTGTTATGATAGTAAAGCAGTAGTAGTGGTTGTTATGATAGTAGAGCAGTAGTAGTAGTGGTTGTTATGATAGTAGAGCAGTAGTTGTAGTGGTTGTTATGAAGGTAGAGCAGTAAAAGTGTTTCTTATGATGGTAGAGTTGTAGTAGTAGTGGTTGTTGTGATAGTATAGCAGTAGTTGTAGTGGTTGTTATGATAGTAAAGCAGTAGTAGTGGTTGTTATGATAGTAGAGCAGTAGTTGTAGTGGTTGTTATGATAGTAGAGTGGTAGTCATAGTGGTTGTTGTGATAGTAGAGCAGTAGTCGTAGTGGTTGTTGTGATAGTAGAGCAGTAGTCATTGTGTTTATTATGATAGTGGCGCTGTTGTACTAGTGGTTATTATGATAGTAGAGCAGTAGAAGTGGTGGTTATAATAGTATAGTGGTAGTAGTAGTGGTTGTTGTGATAGTAGAGCAGTAGTAGTAGTGGTGGTTGTGATAGTAGTGTAGTAGTAGTGTTATTAGTATAGTAGAGTAGTAGTAGTAGTGGTTGTTATGATAGTAGAGCAGTAATAGTGTTTGTAATGATGGTAGAGCAGTAGTAGTGGTTGTTATGATATTAAAGCAGTAGTAGTGGTTGTTATGATAGTAGAGTGGTAGTCGTAGTGATTGTTATAATAGTATAGCAGTAGTAGTAGTGGTTGTTATGATAGTAAAGCAGTAGAAGTAGTGGTTGTTATGATAGTAGAGTGGTATTAGTAGTGATTGTTATGATAGTATAGCAGTAGTAGTAGTGGTTGTTATGATAGTAGAGCAGTAGTTGTAGTGGTTGTTATGATAGTAGAGCAGTAATAGTGTTTGTTATGATGGTAGAGCAGTAGTAGTGGTTGTTATGATAGTAAAGCAGTAGTAGTGGTTGTTATGATAGTAGAGAGGTAGTCGTAGTGATTGTTATAATAGTATAGCAGTAGTAGTAGTGGTTGTTATGATAGTAAAGCAGTAGAAGTAGTGGTTGTTATGATAGTAAAGCAGTAGTAGTGGTTGTTATGATAGTAGAGCAGTAGTAGTAGTGGTTGTTATGATAGTAGAGCAGTAGTTGTAGTGGTTGTTATGAAGGTAGAGCAGTAAAAGTGTTTCTTATGATGGTAGAGTTGTAGTAGTAGTGGTTGTTGTGATAGTATAGCAGTAGTTGTAGTGGTTGTTATGATAGTAAAGCAGTAGTAGTGGTTGTTATGATAGTAGAGCAGTAGTTGTAGTGGTTGTTATGATAGTAGAGTGGTAGTCATAGTGGTTGTTGTGATAGTAGAGCAGTAGTCGTAGTGGTTGTTGTGATAGTAGAGCAGTAGTCATTGTGTTTATTATGATAGTGGCGCTGTTGTACTAGTGGTTATTATGATAGTAGAGCAGTAGAAGTGGTGGTTATAATAGTATAGTGGTAGTAGTAGTGGTTGTTGTGATAGTAGAGCAGTAGTAGTAGTGGTGGTTGTGATAGTAGTGTAGTAGTAGTGTTATTAGTATAGTAGAGTAGTAGTAGTAGTGGTTGTTGTGATAGTAGTGTAGTAGTAGTGCTATTATGATAGTAGTGTAGTAGTAGTGTTATTAAGATAGTAAAGCAGTTGTAGTTGTGGTTGTTATGATAGTAGAGTGGTAGTAGTAGTGGTTGTTATAATAGTATAGCAGTAGTAGTAGTGGTTGTTATGATAGTAAAGTGGTAGTAGTAGTGATTGTTATGATAGTATAGCAGTAGTAGTAGTGGTTGTTATGATAGTAGAGTGGTAGTTGTAGTGGCTGTTATGATAGTAAAGCAGTAGTAGTAGTGGATGTTATGATAGTAAAGCTGTAGTTGTAGTGGTTGTTATGATAGTAAAGCAGTAATAGTGGTTGGTATGATAGTAAAGCAGTAGTAGTAGTGGGTTTTATGATAGTAGAGTGGTAGTAGTAGTGACTGTTATGATAGTAAAGCAGTAGTTGTAGTGGTTGTTTTGATAGTAGAGTGGTAGTAGTAGTGGTTGTTATAATATTATAGCGGTAGTAGTAGTGGTTGTTATGATAGTAGAGCAGTAGTAGTAGTGGTTATTATGATAGTAGAGCAGTAGTAGTAGTGGTTGTTATGATAGTAGAGCAGTAGTTGAAGTGGTTATTATGATAGTAGAGTGGTTGTAGAAGTGGTTGTTGTGATAGTAGAGCAGTAGTTGTAGTGGTTGTTATGATAGTAGAGTGGTAGTAGTAGTGGATGTTGTGATAGTAGAACAGTAGTTGTAGTGGTTGTTATGATAGTAAAGCAGTAGTTGTAGTGGTTGATGTGATAGTAGAGCAGTAGTTGTAGTGGTTTTTATGATAGTAGAGCAGTAGTTGTAGTGGTTGTTATGATAGTAGAGCAGTAATAGTGTTTCTTATGATGGTAGAGCAGTAGTAGTGGTTGTTATGATAGTAAAGCAGTAGTAGTGGTTGTTATGATAGTAAAGCAGTAGTAGTAGTGGTTGTTATGATAGTATAGCAGTAGTTGTAGTGGTTGTTATGAAGGTAGAGCAGTAATAGTGTTTGTTATGATGGTAGAGCAGTATTAGTAGTGGTTGTTATGATAGTTGAGCAGTAGTTGTAGTTGTTATTATGATGGTAGAGCAGTAGTAGTAGTGGTTGTTATGATAGTTGAGCAGTAGTTGTTGTTGTTGTTATGATGGTAGAGTGGTAGTAGTAGTGGTTGTTGTGATAGTATAGCAGTAGTTGTAGTGGTTGTTATGATAGTAAAGCAGTAGTAGTGGTTGTTATGATAGTAGAGCAGTAGTTGTAGTGGTTGTTATGATAGTAGAGTGGTAGTCATAGTGGTTGTTGTGATAGTAGAGCAGTAGTCGTAGTGGTTGTTGTGATAGTAGAGCAGTAGTCATTGTGTTTATTATGATAGTGGCGCTGTAGTAGTAGTGGTTATTATGATAGTAGAGCAGTAGAAGTGGTGGTTATAATAGAATAGTGGTAGTAGTAGTGGTTGTTGTGATAGTAGAGCAGTAGTAGTAGTGGTGGTTGTGATAGTAGTGTAGTAGTAGTGTTATTATTACAGTAGAGTAGTAGTAGTAGTGGTTGTTGTGATAGTATTGTAGTAGTAGTGATATTATGATAGTAGTGTAGTAGTAGTGTTATTAAGATAGTAAAGCAGTTGTAGTTGTGGTTGTTATGATAGTAGAGTGGTAGTAGTATTGGTTGTTATAATAGTATAGCAGTAGTAGTAGTGGTTGTTATGATAGTAGAGTTGTAGTAGTAGTGATATTTATGATAGTATAGCAGTAGTAGTAGTGGTTGTTATGATAGTAGAGCGGTAGTTGTAGTGGCTGTTATGATAGTAAAGCAGTAGTAGTAGTGGTTGTTATGATAGTAAAGCAGTAGTAGTAGTGGTTGTTATGATAGTAAAGCAGTAGTTGTAGTGGTTGTTATGATAGTAAAGCAGTAATAGTGGTTGTTATGATAGTAAAGCAGTAGTAGTAGTGGGTTTTATGATAGTAGAGTGGTAGTAGTAGTGGTTGTTATGATAGTGGAGTGGTAGTTGAAGTGGTCGTTATGATAGTAGAGCAGTAGTAGTAGTGGTTGTTATAATATTATAGCGTTAGTAGTAGTGGTTGTTATGACAGTAGAGCAGTAGTAGTAGTGGTTATTATGATAGTAGAGCAGTAGTAGTAGTGGTTGTTATGATAGTAGAGCAGTAGTTGAAGTGGTTGTTATGATAGTAGAGTGGTTGTTGTGATAGTAGAGCAGTAGTTGTAGTGGTTGTTGTGATAGTAGAGCAGTAGTCATTGTGTTTATTATGATAGTGGCGCTGAAATAGTAGTGGTTATTATGATAGTAGAGCAGTAGAAGTGGTGGTTATAATAGAATAGTGGTAGTAGTAGTGGTTGTTGTGATAGTAGAGCAGTAGTAGTAGTGGTGGTTGTGATAGTAGTGTAGTATTAGTGTTATTATTATAGTAGAGTAGTAGTAGTAGTGGTTGTTGTGATAGTATTGTAGTAGTAGTGTTATTATGAAAATAGTGTAGTAGTAGTGTTATTAAGATAGTAAAGCAGTTGTAGTTGTGGTTGTTATGATAGTAGAGTGGTAGTAGTATTGGTTGTTATAATAGTA
The DNA here is from genome assembly GCF_036934945.1 of Oncorhynchus masou masou. Classification (NCBI taxonomy): domain Eukaryota; kingdom Metazoa; phylum Chordata; class Actinopteri; order Salmoniformes; family Salmonidae; genus Oncorhynchus; species Oncorhynchus masou. The sequence goes on along the minus strand of NC_088240.1, from coordinate 77,865,058 downwards.
TAGCAGTAGTAGTAGTGGTTGTTATGATAGTAGAGTGGTAGTGGTAGTGATTGTTATGATAGTATAGCAGTAGTAGTAGTGGTTGTTATGATAGTAGAGCGGTAGTTGTAGTGGCTGTTATGATAGTAAAGCAGTAGTAGTAGTGGTTGTTATGATAGTAAAGCAGTAGTTGTAGTGGTTGTTATGATAGTAAAGCAGTAATAGTGGTTGTTATGATAGTAAAGCAGTAGTAGTAGTGGGTTTTATGATAGTAGAGTGGTAGTAGTAGTGACTGTTATGATAGTAAAGCAGTATTGTAGTGGTTGTTTTGATAGTAGAGTGGTAGTAGTAGTGGTTGTTATGATAGTATAGCAGTAGTAGTAGTGGTTGTTATGATAGTGGAGTGGTAGTTGAAGTGGTCGTTATGATAGTAGAGCAGTAGTAGTAGTGGTTGTTATAATATTATAGCGGTAGTAGTAGTGGTTGTTATGATAGTAGAGCAGTAGTAGTAGTGGTTATTATGATAGTAGAGCAGTAGTAGTAGTGGTTGTTATGATAGTAGAGCAGTAGTTGAAGTGGTTGTTATGATAGTAGAGTGGTTGTAGTAGTGGTTGTTGTGATAGTAGAGCAGTAGTTGTAGTGGTTGTTATGATAGTAGAGTGGTAGTAGTAGTGGAAGTTGTGATAGTAGAACAGTAGTTGTAGTGGTTGTTATTATAGTAAAGCAGTAGTTGTAGTGGTTGATGTGATAGTAGAGAAGTAGTTGTAGTGGTTGTTATGATAGTAGAGATGTAGTTGTAGTGGTTGTTATGATAGTAGAGCAGTAATAGTGTTTGTTATGATGGTAGAGCAGTAGTAGTGGTTGTTATGATAGTAAAGCAGTAGTAGTGGTTGTTATGATAGTAAAGCAGTAGTAGTAGTGGTTGTTATGAGAGTATAGCAGTAGTTGTAGTGGTTGTTATGAAGGTAGAGCAGTAATAGTGTTTGTTATGATGGTAGAGCAGTATTAGTAGTGGTTGTTGTGATAGTATAGCAGTAGTTGTAGTGGTTGTTATGATAGTAGAGTGGTAGTCATAGTGGTTGTTGTGATAGTAGAGCAGTAGTTGTAGTGGTTGATGTGATAGTAGAGCAGTAGCTGTTGTGGTTGTTATGATAGTGAAGCATTAGTAGTGGTTGTTATGATAGTATAGCAGTAGTTGTAGTGGTTGTTATGATATTAGAGCAGTAGTAGTAGTGGTTGTTATAATAGTATAGTAGTAGTAGTAGTGGTTGTTATGATAGTAGAGCAGTAGTAGTAGTGGTTATTATGATAGTAGAGCAATAGTAGTAGTGGTTGTTATGATAGTAGAGCAGTAGTTGAAGTGGTTGTTATGATAGTAGAGTGGTAGTAGTAGTGGTTGTTGTGATAGTAGAGCAGTAGTTGAAGTGGTTGTTATGATAGTAGAGTGGTAGTATTAGTGGTTGGTTGTTGTGATAGTAGAGCAGTAATAGTGTTTGTTATGATGGTAGAGCATTAGTAGTGGTTGTTATGATAGTAAAGCAGTAGTAGTGGTTGTTATGATAGTAGAGCAGTAGTAGTAGTGGTTGTTATGATAGTAGAGCAGTAGTTGTAGTGGTTGTTATGAAGGTAGAGCAGTAATAGTGTTTGTTATGATGGTAGAGCAGTATTAGTAGTGGTTGTTATGATAGTTGAGCAGTAGTTGTAGTTGTTGTTATGATGGTAGAGTGGTAGTAGTAGTGGTTGTTGTGATAGTATAGCAGTAGTTGTAGTGGTTGTTATGATAGTAAAGCAGTAGTAGTGATTGTTATGATAGTAGAGCAGTAGTTGTAGTGGTTGCTATGATAGTAGAGTGTTAGTCATAGTGGTTGTTGTGATAGTAGAGCAGTAGTCGTAGTGAATGTTTTGATAGTATAGCAGTAGTCATTGTGTTTATTATGATAGTGGCGCTGTAGTAGTAGTGGTTATTATGATAGTAGAGCAGTAGAAGTGGTGGTCATAATAGTATAGTGGTAGTAGTAGTGGTTGTTATGATAATAGAGTGGTAGTCATAGTGGTTGTTGTGATAGTAGAGCAGTAGTCGTAGTGGTTGTTGTGATAGTAGAGCAGTAGTCATTGTGTTTATTATGATAGTGGCGCTGTTGTACTAGTGGTTATTATGATAGTAGAGCAGTAGAAGTGGTGGTTATAATAGTATAGTGGTAGTAGTAGTGGTTGTTGTGATAGTAGAGCAGTAGTAGTAGTGGTGGTTGTGATAGTAGTGTAGTAGTAGTGTTATTAGTATAGTAGAGTAGTAGTAGTAGTGGTTGTTATGATAGTAGAGCAGTAATAGTGTTTGTTATGATGGTAGAGCAGTAGTAGTGGTTGTTATGATATTAAAGCAGTAGTAGTGGTTGTTATGATAGTAGAGTGGTAGTCGTAGTGATTGTTATAATAGTATAGCAGTAGTAGTAGTGGTTGTTATGATAGTAAAGCAGTAGAAGTAGTGGTTGTTATGATAGTAGAGTGGTATTAGTAGTGATTGTTATGATAGTATAGCAGTAGTAGTAGTGGTTGTTATGATAGTAGAGCAGTAGTTGTAGTGGTTGTTATGATAGTAGAGCAGTAATAGTGTTTGTTATGATGGTAGAGCAGTAGTAGTGGTTGTTATGATAGTAAAGCAGTAGTAGTGGTTGTTATGATAGTAGAGAGGTAGTCGTAGTGATTGTTATAATAGTATAGCAGTAGTAGTAGTGGTTGTTATGATAGTAAAGCAGTAGAAGTAGTGGTTGTTATGATAGTAAAGCAGTAGTAGTGGTTGTTATGATAGTAGAGCAGTAGTAGTAGTGGTTGTTATGATAGTAGAGCAGTAGTTGTAGTGGTTGTTATGAAGGTAGAGCAGTAAAAGTGTTTCTTATGATGGTAGAGTTCTAGTAGTAGTGGTTGTTGTGATAGTATAGCAGTAGTTGTAGTGGTTGTTATGATAGTAAAGCAGTAGTAGTGGTTGTTATGATAGTAGAGCAGTAGTTGTAGTGGTTGTTATGATAGTAGAGTGGTAGTCATAGTGGTTGTTGTGATAGTAGAGCAGTAGTCGTAGTGGTTGTTGTGATAGTAGAGCAGTAGTCATTGTGTTTATTATGATAGTGGCGCTGTTGTACTAGTGGTTATTATGATAGTAGAGCAGTAGAAGTGGTGGTTATAATAGTATAGTGGTAGTAGTAGTGGTTGTTGTGATAGTAGAGCAGTAGTAGTAGTGGTGGTTGTGATAGTAGTGTAGTAGTAGTGTTATTAGTATAGTAGAGTAGTAGTAGTAGTGGTTGTTGTGATAGTAGTGTAGTAGTAGTGCTATTATGATAGTAGTGTAGTAGTAGTGTTATTAAGATAGTAAAGCAGTTGTAGTTGTGGTTGTTATGATAGTAGAGTGGTAGTAGTAGTGGTTGTTATAATAGTATAGCAGTAGTAGTAGTGGTTGTTATGATAGTAAAGTGGTAGTAGTAGTGATTGTTATGATAGTATAGCAGTAGTAGTAGTGGTTGTTATGATAGTAGAGTGGTAGTTGTAGTGGCTGTTATGATAGTAAAGCAGTAGTAGTAGTGGATGTTATGATAGTAAAGCTGTAGTTGTAGTGGTTGTTATGATAGTAAAGCAGTAATAGTGGTTGTTATGATAGTAAAGCAGTAGTAGTAGTGGGTTTTATGATAGTAGAGTGGTAGTAGTAGTGACTGTTATGATAGTAAAGCAGTAGTTGTAGTGGTTGTTTTGATAGTAGAGTGGTAGTAGTAGTGGTTGTTATAATATTATAGCGGTAGTAGTAGTGGTTGTTATGATAGTAGAGCAGTAGTAGTAGTGGTTATTATGATAGTAGAGCAGTAGTAGTAGTGGTTGTTATGATAGTAGAGCAGTAGTTGAAGTGGTTATTATGATAGTAGAGTGGTTGTAGAAGTGGTTGTTGTGATAGTAGAGCAGTAGTTGTAGTGGTTGTTATGATAGTAGAGTGGTAGTAGTAGTGGATGTTGTGATAGTAGAACAGTAGTTGTAGTGGTTGTTATGATAGTAAAGCAGTAGTTGTAGTGGTTGATGTGATAGTAGAGCAGTAGTTGTAGTGGTTTTTATGATAGTAGAGCAGTAGTTGTAGTGGTTGTTATGATAGTAGAGCAGTAATAGTGTTTCTTATGATGGTAGAGCAGTAGTAGTGGTTGTTATGATAGTAAAGCAGTAGTAGTGGTTGTTATGATAGTAAAGCAGTAGTAGTAGTGGTTGTTATGATAGTATAGCAGTAGTTGTAGTGGTTGTTATGAAGGTAGAGCAGTAATAGTGTTTGTTATGATGGTAGAGCAGTATTAGTAGTGGTTGTTATGATAGTTGAGCAGTAGTTGTAGTTGTTATTATGATGGTAGAGCAGTAGTAGTAGTGGTTGTTATGATAGTTGAGCAGTAGTTGTTGTTGTTGTTATGATGGTAGAGTGGTAGTAGTAGTGGTTGTTGTGATAGTATAGCAGTAGTTGTAGTGGTTGTTATGATAGTAAAGCAGTAGTAGTGGTTGTTATGATAGTAGAGCAGTAGTTGTAGTGGTTGTTATGATAGTAGAGTGGTAGTCATAGTGGTTGTTGTGATAGTAGAGCAGTAGTTGTAGTGGTTGTTGTGATAGTAGAGCAGTAGTCATTGTGTTTATTATGATAGTGGCGCTGAAATAGTAGTGGTTATTATGATAGTAGAGCAGTAGAAGTGGTGGTTATAATAGAATAGTGGTAGTAGTAGTGGTTGTTGTGATAGTAGAGCAGTAGTAGTAGTGGTGGTTGTGATAGTAGTGTAGTATTAGTGTTATTATTATAGTAGAGTAGTAGTAGTAGTGGTTGTTGTGATAGTATTGTAGTAGTAGTGTTATTATGAAAATAGTGTAGTAGTAGTGTTATTAAGATAGTAAAGCAGTTGTAGTTGTGGTTGTTATGATAGTAGAGTGGTAGTAGTATTGGTTGTTATAATAGTATAGCAGTAGTAGTAGTGGTTGTTATGATAGTAGAGTGGTAGTGGTAGTGATTGTTATGATAGTATAGCAGTAGTAGTAGTGGTTGTTATGATAGTAGAGCGGTAGTTGTAGTGGCTGTTATGATAGTAAAGCAGTAGTAGTAGTGGTTGTTATGATAGTAAAGCAGTAGTTGTAGTGGTTGTTATGATAGTAAAGCAGTAATAGTGGTTGTTATGATAGTAAAGCAGTAGTAGTAGTGGGTTTTATGATAGTAGAGTGGTAGTAGTAGTGACTGTTATGATAGTAAAGCAGTATTGTAGTGGTTGTTTTGATAGTAGAGTGGTAGTAGTAGTGGTTGTTATGATAGTATAGCAGTAGTAGTAGTGGTTGTTATGATAGTGGAGTGGTAGTTGAAGTGGTCGTTATGATAGTAGAGCAGTAGTAGTAGTGGTTGTTATAATATTATAGCGGTAGTAGTAGTGGTTGTTATGATAGTAGAGCAGTAGTAGTAGTGGTTATTATGATAGTAGAGCAGTAGTAGTAGTGGTTGTTATGATAGTAGAGCAGTAGTTGAAGTGGTTGTTATGATAGTAGAGTGGTTGTAGTAGTGGTTGTTGTGATAGTAGAGCAGTAGTTGTAGTGGTTGTTATGATAGTAGAGTGGTAGTAGTAGTGGAAGTTGTGATAGTAGAACAGTAGTTGTAGTGGTTGTTATTATAGTAAAGCAGTAGTTGTAGTGGTTGATGTGATAGTAGAGAAGTAGTTGTAGTGGTTGTTATGATAGTAGAGATGTAGTTGTAGTGGTTGTTATGATAGTAGAGCAGTAATAGTGTTTGTTATGATGGTAGAGCAGTAGTAGTGGTTGTTATGATAGTAAAGCAGTAGTAGTGGTTGTTATGATAGTAAAGCAGTAGTAGTAGTGGTTGTTATGAGAGTATAGCAGTAGTTGTAGTGGTTGTTATGAAGGTAGAGCAGTAATAGTGTTTGTTATGATGGTAGAGCAGTATTAGTAGTGGTTGTTGTGATAGTATAGCAGTAGTTGTAGTGGTTGTTATGATAGTAGAGTGGTAGTCATAGTGGTTGTTGTGATAGTAGAGCAGTAGTTGTAGTGGTTGATGTGATAGTAGAGCAGTAGCTGTTGTGGTTGTTATGATAGTGAAGCATTAGTAGTGGTTGTTATGATAGTATAGCAGTAGTTGTAGTGGTTGTTATGATATTAGAGCAGTAGTAGTAGTGGTTGTTATAATAGTATAGTAGTAGTAGTAGTGGTTGTTATGATAGTAGAGCAGTAGTAGTAGTGGTTATTATGATAGTAGAGCAATAGTAGTAGTGGTTGTTATGATAGTAGAGCAGTAGTTGAAGTGGTTGTTATGATAGTAGAGTGGTAGTAGTAGTGGTTGTTGTGATAGTAGAGCAGTAGTTGAAGTGGTTGTTATGATAGTAGAGTGGTAGTATTAGTGGTTGGTTGTTGTGATAGTAGAGCAGTAATAGTGTTTGTTATGATGGTAGAGCATTAGTAGTGGTTGTTATGATAGTAAAGCAGTAGTAGTGGTTGTTATGATAGTAGAGCAGTAGTAGTAGTGGTTGTTATGATAGTAGAGCAGTAGTTGTAGTGGTTGTTATGAAGGTAGAGCAGTAATAGTGTTTGTTATGATGGTAGAGCAGTATTAGTAGTGGTTGTTATGATAGTTGAGCAGTAGTTGTAGTTGTTGTTATGATGGTAGAGTGGTAGTAGTAGTGGTTGTTGTGATAGTATAGCAGTAGTTGTAGTGGTTGTTATGATAGTAAAGCAGTAGTAGTGATTGTTATGATAGTAGAGCAGTAGTTGTAGTGGTTGCTATGATAGTAGAGTGTTAGTCATAGTGGTTGTTGTGATAGTAGAGCAGTAGTCGTAGTGAATGTTTTGATAGTATAGCAGTAGTCATTGTGTTTATTATGATAGTGGCGCTGTAGTAGTAGTGGTTATTATGATAGTAGAGCAGTAGAAGTGGTGGTCATAATAGTATAGTGGTAGTAGTAGTGGTTGTTGTGATAGTAGAGCAGTAGTAGTAGTGGTGGTTGTGATAGTAGAGCAGTAGTCATTGTGTTTATTATGATAGGGGCGCTGTAGTAGTAGTGGTTATTATGATAGTAGAGCAGTAGAAGTGGTGGTCATAATAGTATAGTGGTAGTAGTAGTGGTTGTTGTGATAGTAGAGCAGTAGTAGTATTGGTGGTTGTGATAATAGTGTAGTAGTAGTGTTATTATGATAGTAGAGTAGTAGTAGTAGTGGTTGTTGTGATAGTAGTGTAGTAGTAGTGTTATTATGATAGTAGTGTAGTAGTAGTGTTATTAAGATAGTAAAGCAGTTGTAGTTGTGGTTGTTATGATAGTAGAGTGGTAGTATTAGTGGTTGTTATAATAGTATAGCAGTAGTAGTAGTGGTTGTTATGATAGTGGAGCGGTAGTTGTAGTGTCTGTTATGATAGTAAAGCAGTAGTAGTAGTGGTTGTTATGATAGTAAAGCAGTAGTTGTAGTGGTTGTTATGATAGTAAAGCAGTAATAGTGGTTGTTATGATAGTAAAGCAGTAGTAGTAGTGGGTTTTATGATAGTAGAGTGGTAGTAGTAGTGACTGTTATGATAGTAAAGCAGTAGTTGTAGTGGTTGTTTTGATAGTAGAGTGGTAGTAGTAGTGGTTGTTATAATAGTATAGCATTAGTAGTAGTGGTTGTTATGATAGTAGAGTGGTAGTAGTAGTGGTTGTTATGATAGTATAGCAGTAGTAGTAGTGGTTGTTATGATAGTGGAGTGGTAGTAGTAGTGGTTGTTGTGATAGTAGAGCAGTAGTTGTAGTGGTTGATGTGACAGTAGAGCAGTAGTTGTTGTGGTTGTTATGATAGTGAAGCATTAGTAGTGGTTGTTATGATAGTATAGCAGTAGTCGTAGTGGTTGTTATGATATTAGAGCAGTAGTAGTAGTGGTTGTTATAATAGTATAGCAGAATTAGTAGTGGTTGTTATGATAGTAGAGCAGTAGTAGTAGTGGTTGTTATGATAGTGAAGCATTAGTAGTGGTTGTTATGATAGTATAGCAGTAGTAGTAGTGGTTGTTATGATAGTAGAGCAGTAGTAGTAGTGGTTGTTATTATAGTAGAGCAGTAGTAGTATTGGTTGTTATGATAGTAGAGCAGTAGTTGTAGTGGTTGTTATGATAGTAGAGAAGTAATATTGGTTGTTATGATAGTAGATCAGTAGTAGTAGTGGTTGTTATGATAGTAGAGAAGTAATAGTGGTTGTTAAGAGTTAAGATAGTAGAGCAGTAGTTGTAGTGTTTGTTATGATAGTAGAGCAGTAGTTGTAGTGGTTGTTATGATAGTAGAGCAGTTGTTGTAGTGTTTGTTATGATAGTAGAGCAGTAGTAGTAGTGGTTGTTATGATATTTGAGCAGTAATAGTGGTTGTTATGATAGTAGAGCAGTAGTTGTAGTGGTTGTTATGATAGTAGAGAAGTAATGGTGGTTGTTATGATAGTAGTTTCATTGCATTCGTCTCTGCTAAATGCTTTTTTAATCCCTCAATGAATCATACATCTGTTACCTGTCTGTCCATCGCTATGGTTACACAAGCAGTCTCCCTATCAGCCATTCAGAGCGGGTTTAGGGCCCCTGTGCTTGTTGGTCGGCTCGTTTTCATTAATGAGATAGACAAACATGTTGTCCCCCCTTTAGGTTAGCAGATGAGAATCCCCCAACCCACCTGAGCCTACAACCATGATATAGATTCTGGCCATCCTTCCAACACATTTAAATTATTCTAATCTCCAAGCTCTCCCTTCTCTCTTCTGTCTTTTATTCTTCTCTTTCGATTCTCTCAAATGTGTCACATTTACCCCTTTTTTCGCCTCTCATCCTCTTCAAACTGAAGAGTGTACCTGCTGTTTGTCATAATGACAATCTCTGCCTCTCGACCTCCATCTCTGCTTCCCTTGTTCCCTCGCTCCTCTCTTTCTCCTGGCACACTGGTCGTGGACAGAGAAATATTTCCTCTCTCCTTCTCTTTCTCTCCCACTATATATAACTACATCTGCTTCTCTCCTTCATTCCTTCTTTCATCCCTCTCTTTCTCTTTACTTATTTTTATCCACTCTCCCTCTTCTCTTCCTCTCTTCCTGTCTTTTTCTCCTCTCTTGATTTGCTCTCAGTTCTTAGGGTTAAATTGTTTGAGGCTTATTTTACATCTACTTTATTTATCATTGTTTAGCTCCTCCTCTTCTAACCCCACTCTCTTTCTTTAGTTCTCTCCTCCTTCTCCTCCATTCATTTTGCCGTACTGTTGAAGCTTGACAAAAACAGGCCTTTACAATTGTTAACCATTGACCTTGAGGAGTCACCTTGAATGAGGAGCAAACAGAGGGCCTGAGGACCTCCCTTTAGTGCTAATGAAACGCACACGCGCACGCACACACACACACAAACACACACACACAAACACAGACACCCTCACACTCTCTCTCACACACACACTTGAGCGAGCACACACACACACACACACACACACACACACACACACACACACACACACACACACACACACACACACACACACACACACACACACACACACACACACACACACACACACACACACACACACACACACACACACACACACACACACACACACACACACACACCCACACACACACACACACACACACACACACACACACACACACACACACACACACACACACACACACACACACACACAGACACTCTCACTCTCTCTCACACACACACTCGAGCGCGCGCACACACACACACACACACACACACACACACACACACACACACACACACACACACACACACACACACACACACACACAGCTGACACTAACCCTTAACACTAACCCTCTCCTGTCCTCCTCTCTTCTCCTCCTCCAACCTCTCCCGACTCCCTAATCCTCCACTCCTGTTCTCCACTCGACTCCTCCTCCTCCAACCTCTCCCTACTCCATACCCCTCCTCTCATGTTCTCCTCTCTACTACTCCTCCTCCAACCTCCCCTTACTCCCTAATCCTACACTCCCGTTCTCCTCTCTACTCATCCTCCTCCAAACTCATCCTACTCCCGAATCCTAATCCTTTCACCTTCCTTTCCCTTTCCCTCCCCAATTCTCCCCAATTCTCTCCTTTGCATGAACCTCTTTCTGCCTGCCTCCTTCTTCACCTCCTTTTGCACCCTCTCTTCATCTCTCTCTCTCTCTCACTATCCCCCAACTCTCTCTGTCCCTCTCCCTATCGCCAAACTCTCTCTGTCCCTCTCCCTATCCCCCATCTCTCTCTGTCCCTCCCCTATTCCCCATCTCTCCCTGTCCCTGTCCCTCTCACTATCTCCCATCTCTCTCTGTCCCTCTCCCTATCCCCCATCTCTCTCTGTCCCTCTCGCTATCCCCCATCTCTTTATGTCCCTCTCCCTACTCCTTATTTCTCTCTGTCCATCTCTCCCTATCCCACATCTATATCTTGCCCTCTCTCTATCCCCCATCTCTCTCTGTCCCTCTCCCTATCCCCCTCCCCTCCCCGATCTCTATCTGTCCCTCTCTCTATCCCCCATCTCTATCTGTCCCTCTCTCTATCCCCCATCTCTATCTGTCCCTCTCTCCATCCCCCATCTCTCTAAGTCCATCTCCCTATCCCCCATCTCTCTCTGTCCCTCTCTTTATCCCCCATCTTTCCTGTCCCTCTCCCTATCCCCCTCCCCTCCCCCATCTCTCTCTGTCCCTCTCCCCATCCCCCATCTCTCCTGTCCCTCTCTCTCTCCCTATCCCACTCCCCTCCCCCATCTCTCTCTGTCCCTCTCCCCATCCCCCATCTCTCCTGTCCCTCTCCCTCTCCCTATCCCCCTCCCCTCCTCCATCTCTATCTGTCCCTCTCCCTATCCCCTATCTCTATCTGTCCCTCTCCCTATCCCCCATCTCTCATGTCCCTCTCCCCATCCCCCATCTCTCCTGTCCCTCTCCCTATCCCCCTCCCCTCCCCCATCTCTCTCTCTATTCCCCTCTCCCTGTTTCACTCCCCTCTCCCCCATCTCTCCCCGTCCCCACCCCTATTCCCCTCTCCCTGTTTCACTCCCCTCTCCCCCATCTCTCCCCGTCCCCACCCCTAATCCCCTTCTCCCTGTTTCACTCCCCTCTCCACCATCTATCCCCGTCCCCACCCCTATTCCCTTTCTCCCTGTTTCACTCCCCTCTCCCCCATCTCTCCCCGTCCCCACCCTTATTCCCCTCTCCCTGTTTCACTCCCCTCTCCCCCATCTCTCCCCGTCCCCACCCCTAATCCCCTTCTCCCTGTTTCACTCCCCTCTCCACCATCTCTCCCCGTCCCCACCCCTATTCCCCCTCTCCCTGTTTCACTCCCCTCTCCCCCATCTCTCCCCGTCCCCACCCCTATTCCCCTTCTCCCTGTTTCACTCCCCTCTCCCCCATCTCTCCCCATCCCTACCCCTATTTCCCTTCTCCCTGTTTCACTCCCCTCTCCCCCATCTCTCCCCGTCCCCACCCCTATTCCCCTTCTCCCTGTTTCACTCCCCTCTCCCCCATCTCTCCCCGTCCCCACCCCTATTCCCCTTCTCCCTGTTTCACTCCCCTCTCCCCCATCTCTCCCCGTCCCCACCCCTATTCCCCTTCTCCCTGTTTCACTCCCCTCTCCCCCATCTCTCCCCGTCCCCACCCCTATTCCCCTTCTCCCTGTTTCACTCCCCTCTTCCCCATCTCTCCCCGTCCCCACCCCTATACCCCTTCTCCCTGTTTCACTCCCCTCTCCCACATCTCTCCCCGTCCCTAACCCTATTCCACTTCTCCCTGTTTCACTCCCCTCTCCCCCATCTCTCCCCGTCCCCACCCCTATTTCCCTTCTCCGTGTTTCACTCCCCTCTCCCCCATCTCTCACCGTCCCCACCCCTATTCCCCTTCTCCCCGTTTCACTCCCCTCTCCCCCATCTCTCCCCATCCCTACCCCTATTCCCCTTCTCTCTGTTTCACTCCCCTCTCCCCCATCTCTCACCGTCCCCACCCCTATTCCCCTTCTCCCCGTTTCACTCCCCTCTCCCCCATCTCTCCCCATCCCTACCCCTATTCCCCTCTCCCCGTTTCACTCCCCTCTCCCCCATCTCTCCCCGTCCCCACCCCTATTCTCCTTCTCCCTGTTTCACTCCCCTCTCCCCCATCTCTCCCCATCCCTACCCCTATTCCCCTTCTCCCTGTTTCACTCCCCTCTCCCCCATCTCTCCCCGTCCCCACCCCTAATCCCCTTCTCCCTGTTTCACTCCCCTCTCCACCATCTCTCCCCGTCCCCACCCCTATTCCCTTTCTCCCTGTTTCACTCCCCTCTCCCCCATCTCTCCCCGTCCCCACCCCTATTCCCTTCTCCCTGTTTCACTCCCCTCTCCCCCATCTCTCCCCGTCCCCACCCCTATTCCCCTTCTCCGTGTTTCACTCCCCTCTCCCCCATCTCTCCCTCTTTCACTCCCCTCTCCACCATCTCTCCCCGTCCCCACCCCTATTCCCCTTCTCTCTGTTTCACTCCCCTCTCCCCCATCTCTCCCCGTCCACACCCCTATTCTCCTTCTCCCTGTTTCACTCCCCTCTCCCCCATCTCTCCCCGTCCCCACCCCCATTCCCCTTCTCCCTGTTTCACTCCCCTCTCCCCCATCTCTCCCCGTCCCCACCCCTATTCCCCTTCTCCCTGTTTCACTCCCCTCTTCCCCATCTCTCCCCGTCCCCACCCCTATTCCCCTTCTCCGTGTTTCACTCCCCTCTCCTCCATCTCTCACCGTCCCCACCCCTATTCCCCTTCTCCCTGTTTCACTCCCCTCTCCCCCATCTCTCCCCGTCCCCACCCCTATTCCCCTTCTCCCTGTTTCACTCCCCTCTTCCCCATCTCTCCCCGTCCCCACCCCTATTCCCCTTCTCCGTGTTTCACTCCCCTCTCCTCCATCTCTCACCGTCCCCACCCCTATTCCCCTTCTCTCTGTTTCACTCCCCTCTCCCCCATCTCTCCCCGTCCCTACCCCTATTCCCATTCTCCCTGTTTCACTCCCCTCTCCCCCATCTCTCCCTATCCCTACAACTATTCCCCTTCTCTCTGTTTCACTCCCCTCTCCCCCATCTCTCCCCGTCCCCACCCCTATTCCCTTTCTCCCTGTTTCACTCCCCTCTCCACCATCTCTCCCCGTCCCCACCCCTATTCCCCTTCTCCGTGTTTCACTCCCCTCTCCCCCATCTCTCACCGTCCCCACCCCTATTCCCCTTCTCCCCATTTCACTCCCCTCTCCCCCATCTCTCCCCGTCCCCACCCCTATTCCCCTTCTCCCCGTTTCACTCCCCTCTCCCCCATCTCTCCCCATCCCTACCCCTATTCCCCTTCTCTCTGTTTCACTCCCCTCTCCCCCATCTCTCCCCATCCCCACCCCTATTCTCCTTCTCCCTGTTTCACTCCCCTCTCCCCCATCTCTCCCCATCCCTACCCCTATTCCCCTTCTCCCTGTTTCACTCCCCTCTCCCCCATCTCTCCCCGTCCCCACCCCTAATCCCCTTCTCCCTGTTTCACTCCCCTCTCCACCATCTCTCCCCGTCCCCACCCCTATTCCCTTTCTCCCTTTTTCACTCCCCTCTCCCCCATCTCTCCCCGTCCCCACCCCTATTCCCCTTCTCCCTGTTTCACTCCCCTCTCCACCATCTCTCCCCGTCCCCACCCCTATTCCCTTTCTCCCTGTTTCACTCCCCTCTCCCCCATCTCTCCCCGTCCCCACCCCTATTCCCCTTCTCCCTGTTTCACTCCCCTCTCCCCCTCTCCCCGTCCCTACCCCTATTCCCCTCTCCCTGTTTCACTCCCCTCTCCCCCATCTCTCCCCGTCCCTACCCCTATTCCCCTTCTCCCTGTTTCACTCCCCTCTCCCCCATCTCTCCCCATCCCTACCACTATTCCCCTTCTCCCTGTTTCACTCCCCCTCTCCCCCATCTCTCCCCGTCCCCACCCCTATTCCCCTTCTCCCTGTTTCACTCCCCTCTCCCCCATCTCTCACCGTCCCCACCCCTATTCCCCTTCTCCCTGTTTCACTCCCCTCACCCCTATCTCTCCCCGTCCCTACCCCTATTCCCCTTCTCCCTGTTTCACTCCCCTCTCCCCCATCTCTCCCTCTTTCACTCCCCTCTCCACCATCTCTCCCCGTCCCCACCCCTATTCCCCTTCTCTCTGTTTCACTCCCCTCTCCCCCATTTCTCCCCGTCCACACCCCTATTCTCCTTCTCCCTGTTTCACTCCCCTCTCCCCCATCTCTCCCCGTCCCCACCCCCATTCCCCTTCTCCCTGTTTCACTCCCCTCTCCCCCATCTCTCCCCGTCCCCACCCATATTCCCCTTCTCCCTGTTTCACTCCCCTCTTCCCCATCTCTCCCCGTCCCCACCCCTATTCCCCTTCTCCGTGTTTCACTCCCCTCTCCCCCATCTCTCACCGTCCCCACCCCTATTCCCCTTCTCCCCGTTTCACTCCCCTCTCCCCCATCTCTCCCCATCCCTACCCCTATTCCCCTTCTCTCTGTTTCACTCCCTCTCCCCCATCTCTCCCCGTCCCCACCCCTATTCCCCTTCTCCCTGTTTCACTCCCCTCTCCCCCATCTCTCACCGTCCCCACCCCTATTCCCCTTCTCCCTGTTTCACTCCCCTCACCCCTATCTCTACCCGTCCCTACCCCTATTCCCCTTCTCCCTGTTTCACTCCCCCTCTCCCCCATCTCTCCCTCTTTCCTCCCCTCTCCACCATCTCTCCCCGTCCCCACCCCTATTCCCCTTCTCTCTGTTTCACTCCCCTCTCCCCCATCTCTCCCCGTCCACACCCCTATTCTCCTTCTCCCTGTTTCACTCCCCTCTCCCCCATCTCTCCCCGTCCCCACCCCCATTCCCCTTCTCCCTGTTTCACTCCCCTCTCCCCCATCTCTCCCCGTCCCCACCCCTATTCCCCTTCTCCCTGTTTCACTCCCCTCTTCCCCATCTCTCCCCGTCCCCACCCCTATTCCCCTTCTCCGTGTTTCACTCCCCTCTCCCCCATCTCTCACCGTCCCCACCCCTATTCCCCTTCTCCCCATTTCACTCCCCTCTCCCCCATCTCTCCCCGTCCCCACCCCTATTCCCCTTCTCCCCGTTTCACTCCCCTCTCCCCCATCTCTCCCCATCCCTACCCCTATTCCCCTTCTCTCTGTTTCACTCCCCTCTCCCCCATCTCTCCCCATCCCCACCCCTATTCTCCTTCTCCCTGTTTCACTCCCCTCTCCCCCATCTCTCCCCATCCCTACCCCTATTCCCCTTCTCCCTGTTTCACTCCCCTCTCCCCCATCTCTCCCCGTCCCCACCCCTAATCCCCTTCTCCCTGTTTCACTCCCCTCTCCACCATCTCTCCCCGTCCCCACCCCTATTCCCTTTCTCCCTTTTTCACTCCCCTCTCCCCCATCTCTCCCCGTCCCCACCCCTATTCCCCTTCTCCCTGTTTCACTCCCCTCTCCACCATCTCTCCCCGTCCCCACCCCTATTCCCTTTCTCCCTGTTTCACTCCCCTCTCCCCCATCTCTCCCCGTCCCCACCCCTATTCCCCTTCTCCCTGTTTCACTCCCCTCTCCCCCTCTCCCCGTCCCTACCCCTATTCCCCTCTCCCTGTTTCACTCCCCTCTCCCCCATCTCTCCCCGTCCCTACCCCTATTCCCCTTCTCCCTGTTTCACTCCCCTCTCCCCCATCTCTCCCCATCCCTACCACTATTCCCCTTCTCCCTGTTTCACTCCCCTCTCCCCCATCTCTCCCCGTCCCCACCCCTATTCCCCTTCTCCCTGTTTCACTCCCCTCTCCCCCATCTCTCACCGTCCCCACCCCTATTCCCCTTCTCCCTGTTTCACTCCCCTCACCCCTATCTCTCCCCGTCCCTACCCCTATTCCCCTTCTCCCTGTTTCACTCCCCTCTCCCCCATCTCTCCCTCTTTCCTCCCCTCTCCACCATCTCTCCCCGTCCCCACCCCTATTCCCCTTCTCTCTGTTTCACTCCCCTCTCCCCCATTTCTCCCCGTCCACACCCCTATTCTCCTTCTCCCTGTTTCACTCCCCTCTCCCCCATCTCTCCCCGTCCCCACCCCCATTCCCCTTCTCCCTGTTTCACTCCCCTCTCCCCCATCTCTCCCCGTCCCCACCCATATTCCCCTTCTCCCTGTTTCACTCCCCTCTTCCCCATCTCTCCCCGTCCCCACCCCTATTCCCCTTCTCCGTGTTTCACTCCCCTCTCCCCCATCTCTCACCGTCCCCACCCCTATTCCCCTTCTCCCCGTTTCACTCCCCTCTCCCCCATCTCTCCCCATCCCTACCCCTATTCCCCTTCTCTCTGTTTCACTCCCCTCTCCCCCATCTCTCCCCGTCCCCACCCCTATTCCCCTTCTCCCTGTTTCACTCCCCTCTCCCCCATCTCTCACCGTCCCCACCCCTATTCCCCTTCTCCCTGTTTCACTCCCCTCACCCCTATCTCTACCCGTCCCTACCCCTATTCCCCTTCTCCCTGTTTCACTCCCCTCTCCCCCATCTCTCCCTCTTTCACTCCCCTCTCCACCATCTCTCCCCGTCCCCACCCCTATTCCCCTTCTCTCTGTTTCACTCCCCTCTCCCCCATCTCTCCCCGTCCACACCCCTATTCTCCTTCTCCCTGTTTCACTCCCCTCTCCCCCATCTCTCCCCGTCCCCACCCCCATTCCCCTTCTCCCTGTTTCACTCCCCTCTCCCCCATCTCTCCCCGTCCCCACCCCTATTCCCCTTCTCCCTGTTTCACTCCCCTCTTCCCCATCTCTCCCCGTCCCCACCCCTATTCCCCTTCTCCGTGTTTCACTCCCCTCTCCCCCATCTCTCACCGTCCCCACCCCTATTCCCCTTCTCCCCGTTTCACTCCCCTCTCCCCCATCTCTCCCCATCCCTACCCCTATTCCCCTTCTCTCTGTTTCACTCCCGTCTCCCCCATCTCTCCCCGTCCCCACCCCTATTCTCCTTCTCCCTGTTTCACTCCCCTCTCCCCCATCTCTCCCCGTCCCCACCCCTATTCCCCTTCTCCCTGTTTCACTCCCCTCTCCACCATCTCTCCCCGTCCCAACCCTATTCCCTTTCTCCCTGTTTCACTCCCCTCTCCCCCATCTCTCCCCGTCCCCACCCCTATTCCCCTTCTCCCTGTTTCACTCCCCTCTCCCCCTCTCCCCGTCCCTACCCCTATTCCCCTCTCCCTGTTTCACTCCCCTCTCCCCCATCTCTCCACGTCCCTACCCCTATTCCCCTTCTCCCTGTTTCACTCCCCTCTCCCCCATCTCTCCCCATCCCTACCACTATTCCCCTTCTCCCTGTTTCACTCCCCTCTCCCCCATCTCTCCCCGTCCCCACCCCTATTCCCCTTCTCCCTGTTTCACTCCCCTCTCCCCCATCTCTCACCGTCCCCACCCCTATTCCCCTTCTCCCTGTTTCACTCCCCTCACCCCTATCTCTCCCCGTCCCTACCCCTATTCCCCTTCTCCCTGTTTCAATCCCCTCTCCCCCATCTCTCCCTCTTTCACTCCCCTCTCCACCATCTCTCCCCGTCCCCACCCCTATTCCCCTTCTCTCTGTTTCACTCCCCTCTCCCCCATCTCTCCCCGTCCACACCCCTATTCTCCTTCTCCCTGTTTCACTCCCCTCTCCCCCATCTCTCCCCGTCCCCACCCCCATTCCCCTTCTCCCTGTTTCACTCCCCTCTCCCCCATCTCTCCCCGTCCCCACCCCTATTCCCCTTCTCCCTGTTTCACTCCCCTCTTCCCCATCTCTCCCCGTCCCCACCCCTATTCTCCTTCTCCGTGTTTCACTCCCCTCTCCCCCATCTCTCACTGTCCCCACCCCTATTCCCCTTCTCCCCGTTTCACTCCCCTCTCCCCCATCTCTCCCCATCCCTACCCCTATTCCCCTTCTCTCTGTTTCACTCCCCTCTCCCCCATCTCTCCCCGTCCCCACCCCTATTCCCCTTCTCCCAGTTTCACTCCCCTCTCCCCCATCTCTCACCGTCCCCACCCCTATTCCCCTTCTCCCTGTTTCACTCCCCTCACCCCTATCTCTCCCCGTCCCTACCCCTATTCCCCTTCTCCCTGTTTCACTCCCCTCTCCCCCATCTCTCCCTCTTTCACTCCCCTCTCCACCATCTCTCCCCGTCCCCACCCCTATTCCCCTTCTCTCTGTTTCACTCCCCTCTCCCCCATCTCTCCCCGTCCACACCCCTATTCTCCTTCTCCCTGTTTCACTCCCCTCTCCCCCATCTCTCCCCGTCCCCACCCCCATTCCCCTTCTCCCTGTTTCACTCCCTCTCCCCCATCTCTCCCCGTCCCCACCCCTATTCCCCTTCTCCCTGTTTCACTCCCCTCTTCCCCATCTCTCCCCGTCCCCACCCCTATTCCCCTTCTCCGTGTTTCACTCCCCTCTCCCCCATCTCTCACCGTCCCCACCCCTATTCCCCTTCTCCCCGTTTCACTCCCCTCTCCCCCATCTCTCCCCATCCCTACCCCTATTCCCCTTCTCTCTGTTTCACTCCCCTCTCCCCCATCTCTCCCCGTCCCCACCCCTATTCTCCTTCTCCCTGTTTCACTCCCCTCTCCCCCATCTCTCCCCATCCCTACCCCTATTCCCCTTCTCCCTGTTTCACTCCCCTCTCCCCCATCTCTCCCCGTCCCCACCCCTATTCCCTTTCTCCCTGTTTCACTCCCCTCTCCCCCATCTCTCCCCATCCCTACCCCTATTCCCCTTCTCCCTGTTTCACTCCCCTCTCCCCCATCTCTCCCCGTCCCCAACCCTATTCCCTTTCTCCCTGTTTCACTCCCCTCTCCCCCATCTCTCCCCATCCCCACCCCCATTCCCCTTCTCCCTGTTTCACTCCCCTCTCCACCATCTCTCCCCGTCCCCACCCCTATTCCCCTTCTCCCTGTTTCACTCCCCTCTCCCCCATCTCTCCCCATCCCTACCCCTATTCCCCCTCTCCCTGTTTCACTCCCCTCTCCCCCATCTCTCCCCTTCCCCACCCCTATTCCCTTCTCCCTGTTTCACTCCCCTCTCCCCCATCTCTCCCCGTCCCCACCCCTATTCCCCCTCTCCCTGTTTCACTCCCCTCTCCCCCATCTCTCCGTCCCCACCCCTATTCCCCTTCTCCCTGTTTCACTCCCCTCTCCCCCATCTCTCCCCGTCCCCACCCCTATTCCCCCTCTCCCTGTTTCACTCCCCTCTCCCCCATCTCTCCCCGTCCCCACCCCTATTCCCCTTCTCCCTGTTTCACTCCCCTCTCCCCCATCTCTCCCCGTCCCCACCCCTATTCCCCTCTCCCTGATTCACTCCCCTCTCCCCTCTCCCTGATTCACTCCCCTCTCCCCTCTCCCTGATTCACTCCCCTCTCCCCTCTCCCTGTTTCACTCTCCTCTCCCCATCTCTCCCCGTCCCCACCCCTATTCCCTCTCCCTGATTCACTCCCTACTCCCCTCTCCCTGAATCACTCCCCTCTCCCCTCTCCCTGATTCACTCCCCTCTCCCCTCTCCCTGTTTCACTCCCCTCTCTCCATCTCTCCCCGTCCCCACCCCTATTCCCCTCTCCCTGTTTCACTCCCCTCTCCCCCATCTCTCCCCGTCCCCACCCCTATTCCCCTCTCCCTGTTTCACTCCCCTCGCCCCCATCTCTCCCCGTCCCTACCCCTATTCCCCTCTCCCTGTTTCACTCCCCTCTCCCCCATCTCTCCCCGTCCCCACCCCTATTCCCCTCTCCCTGATTCACTCCCCTCTCCCCTCTCCCTGATTCACTCCCCTCTCCCCTCTCCCTGATTCACTCCCTCTCCCCTCTCCCTGATTCACTCCCCTCTCCCCTCTCCATGATTCACTCCCCTCTCCCCTCTCCCCATCTCTCCCCGTCCCCAACCCTATTCCCCTTCTCCCTGTTTCACTCCCCTCTCCCCCATCTCTCCCCATCCCTACCCCTATTCCCCTTCTCCCTGTTTCACTCCCCTCTCCCCCATCTCTCCCCGTCCCCACCCCTATTCCCCTTCTCCCTGTTTCACTCCCCTCTCCCCCATCTCTCCCCGTCCCCACCCCTATTCCCCTTCTCCCTGTTTCACTCCCCTCTCCCCCATCTCTCCCCCATCTCTCCCCGTCCCCACCCCTATTCCCCCTCTCTCTGTTTCACTCCCCTCTCCCCCATCTCTCCCCGTCCCCACCCCTATTCCCCCTCTCCCTGTTTCACTCCCCTCTCCCCATCTCTCCCCGTCCCCACCCCTATTCCCCTTCTCTCTGTTTCACTCCCCTCTCCCCCATCTCTCCCCGTCCCCACCCATATTCCCCCTCTCCCTGTTTCACTTCCCTCTCCCCCATCTCTCCCCGTCCCCACCCCTATTCCCCCTCTCCCTGTTTCACTCCCCTCTCCCCCATCTCTCCCCGTCCCCACCCCTATTCCCTTCTCCCTGTTTCACTCCCCTCTCCCCCATCTCTCCCCGTCCCCACCCCTATTCCCTTCTCCCTGTTTCACTCCCCTCTCCCCCATCTCTCCCCGTCCCCACCCCTATTCCCCCTCTCCCTGTTTCACTCCCCTCTCCCCCATCTCTCCCCGTCCCCACCCCTATTCCCCTTCTCCCTGTTTCACTCCCCTCTCCCCCATCTCTCCACGTCCCCACCCCTATTCCCCTTCTCCCTGTTTCACTCCCCTCTCCCCCATCTCTCCCCGTCCCCACCCCTATTCCCCCTCTCCCTGTTTCACTCCCCTCTCCCCCATCTCTCCCCGTCCCCAGCCCTATTCCCCTTCTCCCTGTTTCACTCCCCTCTCCCCCATCTCTCCCCGTCCCCACCCCTATTCCCCTCTACCTGTTTCACTCCCCTCTCTCCCATCTCTCCCCGTCCCCACCCCTATTCCCCTCTCCCTGTTCCACTCCCTTCTCCCCATCTCTCCCCGTCCCCACCCCTATTCCCCTCTCCCTGTTTCACTCCCCTCTCCCCCATCTCTCCCCGTCCCCACCCCTATTCCCCTCTCCCTGTTTCACTCCCCTCTCCCCATCTCTCCCCGTCCCCACCCCTATTCCCCTCTCCCTGTTTCACTCCCCTGTCCCCCATCTCTCCCCGTCCCCACCCCTATTCCCCTCTCCCTGTTTCACTCCCCTCTCCCCCATCTCTCCCCGTCTCCACCCCTATTCCCCTCTCCCTGTTTCACTCCCCTCTCTCCCCGTCCCCGACCCTATTCCCCTCTCCCTGTTTCACTCCCCTCTCCCCCATCTCTCCCCGTCTCCACCCCTATTCCCCTCTCCCTGTTTCACTCCCCTCTCCCCTCTCCCTGATTCACTCCCCTCTCCCCTCTCCCTGATTCACTCCCCTCTCCCCTCTCCCTGTTTCACTCCCCTCTCCCCTCTCCCCATCTCCACCCCTATTCCCCTCTCCCTGTTTCACTCCCCTCTCCCCATCTCTCCCCATCCCCAACCCTATTCCCCTCTCCCTGTTTCACTCCCCTCTCCCCATCTCTCCCCATCCCCACCCCTTTTCCCCTCTCCCTGTTTCACTCCCCTCTCCCCATCTCTCCCCGTCCCCACCCCTATTCCCCTCTCCCTGTTTCACTCCCCTCTCTCCCATCTCTCCCCGTCCCCACCCCTATTCCCCTCTCCATGTTTCACTCCCCTCTCCCCATCTCTCCCCGTCCCCACCCCTATTCCCCTCTCCCTGTTTCACTCCCCTCTCCCCCATCTCTCCCCGTCCCCACCCCTATTCCCCTCTCCCTGTTTCACTCCCCTCTCCCCATCTCTCCCCGTCCCCACCCCTATTCCCCTCTCCCTGTTTCACTCCCCTCTCTTCCATCTCTCCTCGTCCCCACCCCTATTCCCCTCTCCCTGTTTCACTCCCCTCTCCCCATCTCTCCCCGTCCCCACCCCTATTCCCCTCTCCCTGTTTCACTCCCCTATCCCCCATCTCTCCCCATCCCCACCCCTATTCCCCTTCTCCCTGTTTCACTCCCCTCTCCCCCATCTCTCCCCGTCCCCACCCCTATTCCCCCTCTCCCTGTTTCACTCCCCTCTCCCCCATCTCTCCCCATCCCCACCCCTATTCCCCTTCTCCCTGTTTCACTCCCCTCTCCCCCAGCTCTCCCCGTCCCCATCCCTATTCCCCTCTCCCTGTTTCACTCCCCCTCTCCCCATCTCTCCCCGTCCCCACCCCTATTCCCCTCTCCCTGTTTCACTCCCCTCTCTCCCATCTCTCCCCGTCCCCACCCCTATTCCCCTCTCCCTGTTTCACTCCCCTCTCCACATCTCTCCCCGTCCCCACCCCTATTCCCCTCTCCCTGTTTCACTCCCCTCTCCCCCATCTCTCCCCGTCCCCACCCCTATTCCCCTCTCCCTGTTTCACTCCCCTCTCCCCATCTCTCCCCGTCCCCACCCCTATTCCCCTCTCCCTGTTTCACTCCCCTCTCTCCCATCTCTCCCCGTCCCCACCCCTATTCCCCTCTCCCTGTTTCACTCCCCTCTCCCCATCTCTCCCCGTCCCCACCCCTATTCCCCTCTCCCTGTTTCACTCCCCTCTCCCCATCTCTCCCCATCCCCACCCCTATTCCCCTTCTCCCTGTTTCACTCCCCTCTCCCCCATCTCTCCCCGTCCCCACCCCTATTCCCCCTCTCCCTGTTTCACTCCCCTCTCACCATCTCTCCCCGTCCCCACCCCTATTCCCCTCTCCCTGTTTCACTCTCCTCTCCCCCATCTCTCCCCATCCCCACCCCTATTCCCCTTCTCCCTGTTTCACTCCCCTCTCCCCCATCTCTCCCCGTCCCCACCCCTATTCCCCCTCTCCCTGTTTCACTCCCCTCTCCCCCATCTCTCCCCGTCCCCACCCCTATTCCCCTTCTCCCTGTTTCACTCCCCTCTCCCCATCTCTCCCCATCCCCACCCCTTTTCCCCTCTCCCTGTTTCACTCCCCTCTCCCCATCTCTCCCCGTCCCCACCCAAATTCCCCTCTCCCTGTTTCACTCCCCTCTCTCCCATCTCTCCCCGTCCCCACCCCTATTCCCCTCTCCATGTTTCACTCCCCCTCTCCCCATCTCTCCCCGTCCCCACCCCTATTCCCCTCTCCCTGTTTCACTCCCTCTCCCCCATCTCTCCCCGTCCCCACCCCTATTCCCCTCTCCCTGTTTCACTCCCCTCTCCCCATCTCTCCCCGTCCCCACCCCTATTCCCCTCTCCCTGTTTCACTCCCCTCTCTTCCATCTCTCCTCGTCCCCACCCCTATTCCCCTCTCCCTGTTTCACTCCCCTCTCCCCATCTCTCCCCGTCCCCACCCCTATTCCCCTCTCCCTGTTTCACTCCCCTATCCCCCATCTCTCCCCATCCCCACCCCTATTCCCCTTCTCCCTGTTTCACTCCCCTCTCCCCCATCTCTCCCCGTCCCCACCCCTATTCCCCCTCTCCCTGTTTCACTCCCCTCTCCCCCATCTCTCCCCATCCCCACCCCTATTCCCCTTCTCCCTGTTTCACTCCCCTCTCCCCCAGCTCTCCCCGTCCCCATCCCTATTCCCCTCTCCCTGTTTCACTCCCCTCTCCCCATCTCTCCCCGTCCCCACCCCTATTCCCCTCTCCCTGTTTCACTCCCCTCTCTCCCATCTCTCCCCGTCCCCACCCCTATTCCCCTCTCCCTGTTTCACTCCCCTCTCCACATCTCTCCCCGTCCCCACCCCTATTCCCCTCTCCCTGTTTCACTCCCCTCTCCCCCATCTCTCCCCGTCCCCACCCCTATTCCCCTCTCCCTGTTTCACTCCCCTCTCCCCATCTCTCCCCGTCCCCACCCCTATTCCCCTCTCCCTGTTTCACTCCCCTCTCTCCCATCTCTCCCCGTCCCCACCCCTATTCCCCTCTCCCTGTTTCACTCCCCTCTCCCCATCTCTCCCCGTCCCCACCCCTATTCCCCTCTCCCTGTTTCACTCCCCTCTCCCCCATCTCTCCCCATCCCCACCCCTATTCCCCTTCTCCCTGTTTCACTCCCCTCTCCCCCATCTCTCCCCGTCCCCACCCCTATTCCCCCTCTCCCTGTTTCACTCCCCTCTCACCATCTCTCCCCGTCCCCACCCCTATTCCCCTCTCCCTGTTTCACTCTCCTCTCCCCCATCTCTCCCCATCCCCACCCCTATTCCCCTTCTCCCTGTTTCACTCCCCTCTCCCCCATCTCTCCCCGTCCCCACCCCTATTCCCCCTCTCCCTGTTTCACTCCCCTCTCCCCCATCTCTCCCCGTCCCCACCCCTATTCCCCTTCTCCCTGTTTCACTCCCCTCTCCCCCATCTCGCCCCGTCCCCACCCCTATTCCCCTCCTCCCTGTTTCACTCCCCTCTCCCCCATCTCTCCCCGTCCCCACCCCTATTCCCCCTCTCCCTGTTTCACTCCCCTCTCCCCCATCTCTCCCCGTCCCCACCCCTATTCCCCTTCTCCCTGTTTCACTCCCCTCTCCCCCATCTCTCCCCGTCCCCACCCCTATTCCCCTCTCCCTGTTTCACTCCCCTCTCCCCCATCTCTCCCAGTCTCCACCCCTATTCCCCTCTCCCTGTTTCACTCCCCTCTCTCCCCTCTCCCTGATTCACTCCCCGCTCCCCTCTCCCTGATTCACTCCCCTCTCCCCTCTCCCTGATTCACTCCCCTTTCCCCTCTCCCTGTTTCACTCCCCTCTCCCCTCTCCCCGTCTCCACCCCTATTCCCCTCTCCCTGTTTCACTCCCCTCTCCCCATCTCTCCCCGTCCCCACCCCTATTCCCCTCTCCCTGTTTCACTCCCCTCTCCCCATCTCTCCCCGTCCCCACCCCTATTCCCCTCTCCCTGTTTCACTCCCCTCTCCCCCATCTCTCCCCGTCCCCACCCCTATTCCCCTCTCCCTGTTTCACTCCCCTCTCCCCCATCTCTCCCCGTTTCCACCCCTATTCCCCTCTCCCTGTTTCACTCCCCTCTCTCCCCTCTCCCTGATTCACTCCCCTCTCCCCTCTCCCTGATTCACTCCCCTCTCCCCTCTCCCTGTTTCACTCCCCTCTCCCCTCTCCCCGTCTCCACCCCTATTCCCCTCTCCCTGTTTCACTCCCCTCTCCCCTCTCCCTGATTCACTCCCCTCTCCCCTCTCCCTGATTCACTCCCCTCTCCCCTCTCCCTGTTTCACTCCCCTCTCCCCTCTCCCCGTCTCCACCCCTATTCCCCTCTCCCTGATTCTCTCCCCTCTCTCCCCTCCCCAGATGAGATTGAGATGCTGGAGCGTCTGTGGCTGTCTGGTATCTGTCATAATGATAAGATTGAGGTGATGAGCAGTAAGCTAGACATAGACAACATGGCGGGTGTCTTCTACATGCTGTTGGTGGCTATGGGGCTCAGTCTGCTGGTATTTGCCTGGGAGCACCTGGTCTACTGGAGGCTCAGACACTGCATGGCTACCACCTCCGGGAGACTGGACTTCCTACTGGCCATCAGTAGGGTGAGTTTGTGTGGTGGGAAATGGTTTGTGTGTGTGAGGGGGTCAAGCGATAGAGGTATCTTATGTATGTGTGTCGGTGTGTTTGTGTGTGTTTGCCTGCGTGCGTGTGAATGTGTCCGTGCATGTGTGATGTGTGTGTGACCTGTATGTATATTATGCACACATCTTGACTGATTTGATTCTATTAATACATGATTGAATGTACATTGCCATTCCCCTCTTGTTCTCTATTTCTCCCTCTCTACCAGGGCATGTACAGTTGTTGTAGCTTTGAGGATGAAACCACGCCGGGTGGGGCCAAATCCTCCATGGCTATGCTCCCCCACCATCATGGCACCATGGTAACAGTCCCGCCCCCGCCACACTTGGTCGGTGCGTCGTCAACCAACCCGGCCCTGACCATGGCGCAGCAGCAACAGTCACAGCCCGTCTACAAAACACAGATGCCTGGATCCCCTCCCACCGTGGTGCATTCTGGGACGGCGCTGGGGCCCTCCAACACTCCCATGCTGGGGGCGCCCCTGCCCTGCTCCACATTCCTCCCCCGGCCCGATCGCAGACTGGCCGTGGTGGACCGCTGGAGGCTGCCCAAGGCCGGGACCGCCACCAACCCCATGGCCGTCCGCGGGGCCGTCGCAGACATGGGGCCCTTCCCCCAGAAAGTGGCTCCAACCTGGGGCACGACAGCTGGAGGAGTGGGGGTTGGTGGTGGTGGTGGTGGGGGGCTGGATGGATATAAACGCTACTATGGACCCATCGACCCTGAGGGTCTGGGGCCCTGTATGGACCAGCCTGCAGGGTCTCAGACCCCCAAAACAGCCCCCAGGAGCCACCCTCAACCCCCTCCCGCCACTGTGGCCTTCTACTCAGAGAAAGGTCCTGACCAGGGGGTGGGGAAGAGGGTGGTGGGAGGTGGTGGTGCTGGGTGTCAGGGGAAGGGAGGGGTCAAACCTTTGGGGACGCCTCGGCTGCCTCCTAAAAGCCAAGCCGTGGGCGTGACCCCAGTCCCTCTGCCCACTAACCCCCGCTGCCACAACCCTCCCCCCCTCTCCCCTCATCCTTTTGGAGGAAGCGCCGGCCCAAGAAGCCCAAAGAGCCAGGCGGACCTCTGTACGAGAACATCCTACCGCTGGGGCGCAGGGGAGGAGGAAGGGATGGAGCGAGGGATGGTGGAGGGAGGAGGGGACGCCCACTCTCACCTCCTCTCCCACTCCCCGTAACTGTGCCCATGTCCCCCACCTACACTCCCCCTTCCCCCTCCACCTCACTCCCCTACACCAGCTCAACTTCTTCCTCTTCTTCTAACACATCGTCCACCTCTTCCTCTTCCTCCTCCTCTCGGTCCTCCTCTCCTTCCTCCTCCTCCTCCTTGACCTCTCAGAGCACGCGGGAAGGTTTGGACGCAGAGGAGGAAGATGAGGATGAGGAGCTGACCGAGGAGTCCAGTCTTCTGCTGGGGAGGGGGAGAGACAGACAGCGTTCAATTATCTCCTCTCGCTCCCTCAGTCACGGGCGCCAGCCACCACCTATACCACCCCGAAAACCACGCCCTGCCCGAGGGGAGAGAGACAAGGAGAGAGAGAGGGAGAGAGGAGGTAGCCAGTTGGCCCAGTTACAGGAGTGGTGGGCGGGCTGGGGTGAGAGAGAGAGGGACCGCAGTGGAGGAGGAGATGACGAGAGGAAACGAGAGAAGAAGAGGAGGAAAGATAAAGAGAAGAAGAAAAAGAAGAAGAAGAGGAAAAAGAGGGAGGAGAGGGAACGAGAGAGAGACAAAGAGAGGAAGAGACGGAAGGTGAAAAAGAAGAGGAAGAAGAAGGCGCTGAAGACAAAGAAGAGGAAGAAATCGTCTGGGCGTTCGGAGCAAGAAGAGGGGGATGTGGAGGCAGATAGGGAGGGGGTGGGGGATGGAGGGAGAGAAGGAGTGATGCCAGACTACTCTTCCTTTCCAACCCAGTATCGTAGTACTTTTGGGGAGAAAGGGAGAGAGTCAGCATGGGCAGGAGAGAGGGAGCGAGAAAGGAGGGAGGGAGAAGAGGAAGAGGGGGGTGATAGAGAGGAGGATAGCAGCAGGAGCAGGGCGAGGCGACCCAAATCATCGCGTTCCCACTCCAGACATCGACCCCCCAGTAAGCTCTACCCCAAACTCCCTGCCTCGGTCAAGTTCTGGGTGAGTGGAGGAAACGGGGAAGGGGGGGACCCCAACTCTGGAACACACCCCTCCTCCCTGCCTCCCCTCATCCCACTCTCCAAGAGGCGGAGGAGTGGAGGGGTGGAGAGAAGGGAGGGAGGGAGAGAAGGAGAGAAGAGGCCTCTGTTGATGCACTATGAGAAAGGCAGGGCTAACACCCAGGAGGGGCTCTCCTTCCATGAGTGGGACTCTGAGGAGGATGAAGAGGAAGATGTGGGGGAGGAGAGGCAGAGAGACAGAGCCAGGGAACGGGTGGAGGAGAGGGTGAGGAGGGCGGGTGGGAGAGGTGCTGTGTCAGAGTCAGAAAGAGACAGGGCGAGAGCAGAGGAGAGTTACTCTGATGAGGGCTCATCAGGGGAGTTTGGGCGATTTGAGAGGTACTGGGAGGGGAGGGAGGGGAGGGAGGGGAGTGGGGGGGCTGGAGGACCAGGGAATAGTGGGATAGGGGGATAGGGGGAGGGAGCTGGTTTTTCGGCACATACCCCTCCAGAGAGAAAGGGGGCAGCATCAACAGCAGAGACGACTCTATACTAGGGCGAGTGGAGGGCTGGGGGGGGGTGGGGGGAGATTCTTGGGGTTCAGGGCCAGGAGTAGGGTGGGCGTCAGGGGGTGGGAGTGGAGGTCTGGGGTCCCAGTGGCCCCCTCCTCCAGCAAACCTCCCGCCCCCCCGACGGTACTGGTCTGTGGACAAACTCCCAATGAAGGGAGAGAAGAAGTGGAAAAGGGGAGGAAGGGGGAAGGGCAAGGGACGCGCACGAGACAGGAACCAGGGGTCTGGGGTGTCATGTTCATGTAGTCAGTACCCCCACCCCCATGTGCACCCGAACCCCCAAGGGCGGTCACACGGCCATAGGAAGAGAGGAAGCACGGCCCTGTCCCACAGCCAGGAGGAGCTGCTCCCCCACTGCCACAGCTTCAGCGGGGGCTCACGGCCCAAACCCCCTCCCAAACCAGACCAGGGCCAGGCCAAGTCAGGCAGCCAGGCCAGTCTCAGCACACAGCAGCCAGGAGTGTTAGTGGACCACCCCCCTCAGCCCTCCCTCTCGCCCCCTCAACCCCAACCTAGTGTCCCTTCCTCATCCTCCTCCCTGCCGGTGCCCATCCCTCCTCCTCCCTCCTCGTCCTCTGCCTCGGCCAGTGCTAAGCTCCTGTACCAGAGACTACGGTCAGTTCCTCAGCCCGGACGCTTCTACTCCCCCCACCTGCCACTCAAGGCCAAGAGCCTATGCTCCCGACGAGGCTCCGCCCATTTCTCCAGCCTGGAGAGCGAGGTATGACAGAGGGAGACGAGAGAGGGAGACACGCGAGCCGACACAGGCGCCGCTGAAACCACCGACGCCATGGCAACTGTTACCAAAGGCGGTGCCATGGCAACGGGGGATGCCACGGCAACTGAGACTGCTGTTAAGGCGACTACAAATGACCATCAGCTAGTGACCATCGCTACAGGAACAACTAGGGATGACTGCACCATGGCTGTCTCCGCTGTGGGTGAAAGCGGAACCATAGTAACCCGGTCCCTGGTGCGTGTTCTGGTAAGGGCCACGGTGAGGCGCCACACCAGGGTCACCTACATCCGCCTGGAGGGGTCCCATGACACCGAGAGTGAGGGCGAGGCCATGTCGTCTGGGGCGATAGCAGCTCCAGAACTCCTCCTCCGGTCGGAACTGAGCTTTGTGATGTCAACGTCAGTCCTCCTCTCTTCCCCCAGTCAGAACAATGGATAAGACAAGTCTCCAAACTGTGAGTAATGATGTCATGTTTACACACACACACACGCTCGTCTCCCTCCCTCTGGTTCTGACTGAACACACCTCGTTGGTAGCGGAGAGACCGGCCTCCTGTAAGGAACCAACGCCTGTTTAACACTCCCACAGACTCTAGCTCTCCTGCCACCATTGGCTGAGGGACATGTCACATTATCCCCTTTTGAATTGGATTGGTAGACTGCATCCTCACGTTGGAGAGACCCCCCCTTCATCTCTCCCCTTTTGTAAGTTGGTTGATATAAAAGCAATGCAGTCGCCTCTCTCTTACACACGCTCTGTCTGTCCCATCTCTCATTGGCCAGTGAGGACAGTGACATGACTTTGACCTCATGACATCTTCAGGGCCATCTAGCGCGACCGAAGCCCCCCCGGAAGGGAAGGATACCATCCCCCATGATGTCATGTTTACTACAAACCCTTTTGTCCAATTAGATTTAATAACAGGAGACTTTATCCGCCACCTCTTCGGAGCCTGTCCTTTCTCCTCTGGTCCGATCAGAACTCAGAACAGAGACTCTTGTCATTCCGCTGACGAGCACGATGACATCACTGTGTTCCAGACACAAACGGAACATTCGGAAGAAAAAAAGACACGTAGCGAGATCTTTCTTTCCCGTCTTTCTCTTTCTTTCTTTCTTCTCCTGATAGCTTCTTTGTTATTCTATCTATCTATGTGTTGTTCTGTTAGTATTTCAAGCAGCAGGGAGGTCGGCTGGGGCTGAACTTGGACATGAGAAGCCTTTAAAAAGCAGTGCCAAATTTCTACTCCACAGCTTTTAAGCCAAATTGGTTTCCAGTCATCTGTTTTCATGAGTATATCTGTATAGTATTTCACACGTGAGCAATACAACATTCTCTATTAGGAGAGAGGATGGAGGAAATGATTGGTTGCAATATCTACAGTTGGCACTAGATGGCTGCATAATATTCAAATAAGCTTGAGAGGACTGAGTGAGAAAGTCTCTGAGCTGAGTCCATTTGACATTACATTGAAGATGTAAAACATTCCGTTATTATGTGGAGGAATCAGGACAGCTTAGCTTTAGTCATTAGGAGTATTGGGTCATTGAAACCCTGAGCAGTGTATTTGAAAATAGTTGTCATGGCCTTTCATTCTCTCCTGCTTGCAAGACCCACTCACCAGTGTGAAGGAGATGCATCTTATGAAGCACAATTGGTCATCGCATAAAGCCATAAGCCATAAGCCCTCCACGTGCCGTCATTACAGCACACAATAGTTATTATACCATGGTGAAGAACAATACTGTGCCAATACCTGACGACTGTCATTATTAGACATGTAGTTTCACAGCAAGACGGATGTAGTAATACCACTATGTGGGACATAGAGATTTAACTGTGTTCTGTCATTAAAAAAGTCATCAATAGCAATATTGCCCTCTTTAAAGTGATGATAATACAATGGCAGACTGACAGTACTTGGAGTGCTGAGTTATGTGACAACCTGTAGGCCTGTTGGCTTGTTCCCCGGGGTGGACCTAGGCCAGGCACTGCTCAGATCCACTCATCTCTACACAATACGGATCTGTGAAGAACTAGTAGTGTGTAAGTGCAGGTGATTTACAGATCAGGTCATCTGAACAGTACCATGCTCAGCTACACCTTATGAACAACTCAACAGGTGTCAAACAGAGAATAAACAGACAGTGCATTAAAGTGCCAAAATACATTGTTAAACCAAAACTATAGTCCGTACCATGCTTTGGTGTTTCTGTGTGTGGGTCATCTAAAAGAGCTGTGTCATGCAGCGTCATGCTCTCCATGGGTATGACGTATTCACCTCAGCTCTCTCACTCTGAGACCAGCCCACAGCCGAACCCCCAGCTTCTCCTAGTTGAATGTAGCTTTGACATGATGTAGAACTTTTAGACTTTGTAACACTTTTTGGGATGCTGTTGATCCTGGCTGGAATGGAGGGCTTGATGGGGCTTGATCCTGCTATGTGAGGGACTATGTCGTCGCGTTGGGTTTGTGCATGTCGTCACAGGTCAACAGGTTAGACGGTCTTTTGAGTCCAGCCCCCTCCCCCCTCCACCCCCGCCAAAAAACACATTCCACTTCTGAACAAAGACAGGCTGTCATTTTTCTTTTCTCTACTGCACATACTGCTTTGTCAAGGGGACATATTTTGGAAACAATTTATCATAGTTATAGAGAGATGCTTTTGTCGTCCCCATGATCCTTCTGCCCTCCTACACCTTGGAAAAGCCCAGAAATCATTGCATGTTTAGAAGATTGAAATCCCAGAGGCTTGCGGTGGAGGGGTTTGTGTAGTTGTACTCTAGCTAAAGCTTAGTACCCAGGGCGGCCATCTTTCCTTGAGGTAGCTCGCTCGTCCCAGCGCCCCAACAGTGGAAACCATGGAAACAGTTCTACTGTTTGGAATGAGGTCATTTTACACCAATCAGGAGTGCTGAAGCCTGTTGTGTCATCGAGCATCAAGGCGCTAATACTTAAGTCTGTGACTGCATGAACAGAAGTGATTTTTAAAACCCTGTAGCTACATTTTTTTGCTGAGAAAAATAATATATTAATATATACTATGTTTTTGAGAATGTACCATGTTATACTGTGATTTAACTTAGATATTTTATTGACTATTGTATTCAATTTGATCATTTACAAATTCTATCATTTATCTATACAGAAATATATATGTACAAATAAATATATACATATATATAAACACTGCTAAAAAAATTAAGGGAACACTAAAATAACACATCCTAGATCTGAATGAATGTTATGAATGTTATATGTTATATTCTTATTAAATACTTTTTTCTTTACATAGTTGAATGTGCTGACAACAAAATCACACAAAAATTATCAATGGAAATCAAATTTATCAACCCATGGAGGTCTGGATTTGGAGTCACACTCCAAATTAAAGTTGAAAACCACACTACAGGCTGATCCAACTTTGATGTAATGTCCTTAAAACAAGTCAAAATGAGGCTCAGTAGTGTGTGTGGCCTCCACATGCCTGTATGACCTCCCTACAACGCCTGGGCATGCTCCTGATGAGGTGGCGGATGGTCTCCTGAGGGATCTCCTCCCAGATCTGGACTAAAGCATCCGCCAACTCCTGGACAGTCTGTGGTGCAACGTGGCGTTGGTGGATGGAGCGAGACATGATGTCCCAGATGTGCTCAATTGGATTCAGGTCTGGGGAACGGGCGGGCCAGTCCATAGCATCAATGCCTTCCTCTTGCAGGAACTGCTGACACACTCCAGCCACATGAGGTCTCGCATTGTCTTGCATTAGGAGGAACCCAGGGCCAACCGCACCAGCATATGGTCTCACAAGGGTTCTGAGGATCTCATCTCGGTACCTAATGGCAGTCAGGCTACCTCTGGCGAGCACATGGAGGGCTGTGCGTCCCGCCCCAAAGAAATGCCACCCAACACCATGACTGACCCACCGCCAAACCGGTCATGCTGGAGGATGTTACAGGCACTAGAACGTTCTCCACGGCGTCTCCAGACTGTCACGTCTGTCACATGTGCTCAGTGTGAACCTGCTTTCATCTGTGAAGTGCACAGGGCGCCAGTGGCGAATTTGCCAATCTTGGTGTTCTCTGGCAAATGCCAAACGTCCTGCACGGTGCTGGGCTGTAAGCACAACCCCCACCTGTGGACGTCGGGCCCTCATACCACCCTCATGGAGTCTGTTTCTGACCATTTGAGCAGACACATGCACATTTGTGGCCTGCTGGAGGTCCTTTTGCAGGGCTCTGGCAGTGCTCCTCCTGCTCCTCCTTGCACAAAGGCGGAGGTAGCGGTCCTGCTGCTGGGTTGTTGCCCTCCTACGGCCTCCTCCACGTCTCCTGATGTACTGGCCTGTCTCCAGGTAGTGCCTCCATGCTCTGGACACTACGCTGACAGACACAGCAAACCTTCTTGCCACAGCTCGCATTGATGTGCCATCCTGGATGAGTTGCACTACCTGAGCCACTTGTGTGAGTTGTAGACTCCGTCTCATGCTACCACTAGAGTGAAAGCACCGTCAGCATTCAAAAGTGACCAAAACATCAGCCAGGAAGCATAGGAACTGAGTGGTCACCACCTGCAGAACCACTCCTTTATTGGGGGTGTCTTGCTAATTGCCTATCATTTCCACCTGTTGTCTATTCCATTTGCACAATAGCATGTGAAATTTATTGTCAATCAGTGTTGCTTCCTAAGTGGACAGTTTGATTTCACAGAAGTGTGATTGACTTGGAGTTACATTGTGTTGTTTAAGTGTTCCCATTATTTTTTTGAGCAGTGTATATACATACAGGTATATATATATATGAGTTAAGTTTGGTGCACTTGGAGGAAGTGTTAGATGATTAGTTTTAAATGTTTTAGCTTTGTAGCAATTCTAGACACTGAAATCATTTTGAATTTGGATACCTCCTATATGACTGTGAAGACATTAGTGCCTGTGACAAAAAAAGATGAGAAAAAAGTCTAATCTCTCTACCATCTACCTGTATCTAATATATCTATCAGTCTGTCACTCTAACTGTTGTACTACCTAACATTATATATTTTTATTCAATCTCTCTCTCTCTCTCTCTCTCTCTCTCTCTCTCTCTCTCTCTCCCTCCCTCTCCCCCCCTCTCTCTCTCTCTCCATTATTTTAGCGGTTTGTTCCAGACTAGTCTTTTCACCTCTAAATCATATCTGTCATTTATTTAACTCTTACATTTTCCTTTAGTTTAGTTTCTTTGATCATCTTTCTATTTCAATCTGTCTATCCCTCTGTCTGTCTCTCACTTAGCAAAAAACCCCAGAGACCAGTAGATACTGTGTTCTTGCTCCTTTCGACTGATTGTTGAAGATGATTAATTGATTGATTGAATTAATTGATTGATTAATGAATTAACAATGTTATTAACGATGTGATTGAAGTGTGTATCTGATGACCATGCTACTGTAGCAAGTCTGGGCTGTACCAAACTGCCGGGCAGCAACATAGACCTTAGTTGCTATGTTGCAGTGGTGTTGCCATGGCGTCTCCATGGCGTTGCCATGGCGTCCAGTACACCACCCCAACCTGGTGCTTGCTGGGTAATATAATGTAGCATAATGTCCTTCATGTTGCCCTCAAGCGCTGGTCTAGGATCTGCTCTCCCTCAACCAGTCCTAATTGGGGATTGAACAATTAAACCTGACCTTGGAGCAGTGCTTGAAGGTTAACTTGGTGGTGTTGCACTGCATGTGTCTGCTCTCTATACTACTTACATCTTAAGCTGGACTGAACTGGACTGATGACTGGCTGACTATGGAAATGTGATGTGCTATCAATCATTTTGTCAAGAAAAAATGTACATGTGAATGACTTAGACTTTTGTTCGGGCTATATTTTTATTGTGAAATACAGTTTGCTGTGTCCTAGCGTTGTGTCTGTCAGAGGTGTGTGTGTGTGTCTGTGCGGGGGGTGGGGGAGGGGTGCATGCTTACGTGTGTGTGTGTGTGTGTGTGTGTGTGTGTGTGTGTGTGTGTGTGTGTGTGTGTGTGCATACTGAAAACACATGGTTTGAACTGTGCTGTTCTGCATAGTGTGATATTGTACAGCATAGTGGATAACACCGGGATGGTGCTGTAAAGTGGCTGGTAGCGATACTACCTGGCTGGCGCTCTACTCTCCGAGGAACATTATGTTTTCTAGTCAGAAATATCTGGAGGTCATTAGGAATGTAGTTGCATGTTTGTGTGTATGCAACTGTGATTTTGTTTGAAAGTGTTGTGCTGCACAGTCATGTGTGTATGTACATTTGAGTATGTGTGTGTGTGTTATTGAATGTATGTGGGTGCATGTATAGATGTGTAGTCTGTAGCCCCACTGCGGCATGATTCTGTATAATACCACGCACGCACACACAAACAGACACACGCCCCCCCTTACACACATACGCACACACAGTGCTCTGCATGCATATTTAATACACACACATACATCACTCAGCCAATGGACCTCATCGTTCCTCGTTCCTGGAGCTCCCACTGAGCAACACTCTGTAGCAACGCGTCAATAACTCCCCCATCACACACACACACACACTCACACGCTCTGAATGATTGAATCATCAAGGTTAACATCTTACTCTGCTTACTATACCTTATCAGTCTCATGTCTGTGCAGAGTAAGGTTGTGCTGTTCAATTATGTTGGATAGAAAAATAAATATATACATTTTAGATCGTTTTGGCTGCAGAACTTCTTTGCATAATTGTTTTGAGTTGTCTGTTTTGTTTTGGCTTATCTCTCCTTACTCTGTGTGGGTTAAGATATGTGGTAAGTTATGTAATAAGATATGTGTTATGTGAAAAGATATGTGATAAGATATATGATAAGATATGTGATAAGATATATGATAAGATATGTGATAAGATATATGATAAGATATGTGATATGTAATAAGATATGTGATAAGATAAGTGATAAGATATGTGATAAGATATGTGAAGGAGAACTGTGTTTCACTGGTCTGCCTTTCAGTGCTGCTCTGTTTACATTAGTTAAATGCTATTTTTATTTCTTACAGTCTGACGTCCATGTCTTCAGTCCACTCTAAGATCAAATTAGACCACGAGTTCTGATCAGACATTGGTCCATGGTCATGATTCATCCTTATGTTTCAGTCTTCTGTCACCTTTGACCCGGGAAGTAAAATGCATGGCACTCCCGAGTTCAAACAGGGTCCTCATTGGCGTTTTGCCATGAAACAATTTCAAGGAAAAATAGGAGTGGTATGTGTTGCACTCACCAGGCCTAGTGACATAAGAGCTACATATAAACATGATGCTAGGTTAAGTCATTACACAGCTCATTCACTGTGGTCCATACAGGTATCATAGGACCACTACTTTCAGTCATTCACTCAAATGGAATTCAGTGTCACTGATCCACCTAACAGTGTTTTAGCCTGGTGACAGTCCTCCATCTGTTTCTGCGTTCCAAAATCTAATCACACTATATATAATAGTGTTGAGATACGTTTGCTAAAGCAGAAAGAGACTGGCAACCAGGCTATCATTGCTGTGCTCTTGGAACAGCACCTAGAAACCATCATGATTGTGTAGTGTACCTGTGTATACCTGTATACTTGTGGGTGGCTAAGGCGGGTTGCTAAGGTGGGTTGCTAAGGCAGGTTGCTGA
The DNA here is from genome assembly GCF_036934945.1 of Oncorhynchus masou masou. Lineage (NCBI taxonomy): Eukaryota > Metazoa > Chordata > Actinopteri > Salmoniformes > Salmonidae > Oncorhynchus > Oncorhynchus masou. The sequence goes on along the minus strand of NC_088240.1, from coordinate 77,828,496 downwards.
GGCGGTTGGTAGTGTACAGCCCAGACTGGTCTGATCCATACCCTGATCTAAATGAGTTAGTTTGTTTTGACATGGTCTGTCTGGGGGTGGGGCTGGCGGGTCAGTGCTGCACTTACTTCTTGAGAATTGCTTCATAAAATATGATTCTCTTTAAATAACTGCAGAGTGTCTCTGTGTTTCTTAACAACCCCTTTCTGTGTCTTGGTCTTTAATGCTGTTTGTGTTGCTAACATATCTGTGGTTTGGGAGTTTGTGTGTCTAGGTGTGTGTCGGGGTGTGTGTCGGTGTGTGTGTTGGTGCGTGTGGGCCTGGATTTTCCCCCATTCGACTACAGTATATATGAGAGGTTGTTTGACAGGCTCTGCTTTGATCAGGCCAGGACTGACCTCACATAATCCAGCTCTTCTTCCTCTCAGAAGGGCTAACAGCACACATCACACACCCTGCCTCAACTCTCAACCCAACTACAGTCACACATCACACACCCTGCCTCAACTCTCAACCCAACTACAGTCACACATCACACACCCTGCCTCAACTCTCAACCCAACTACAGTCACACATCACACACCCTGCCTCAACTCTCAACCCAACTACAGTCACACATCACACACCCTGCCTCAACTCTCAACCCAACTACAGTCACACATCACACACCCTGCCTCAACTCTCAACCCAACTACAGTCACACATCACACACCCTGCCTCAACTCTCAACCCAACTACAGTCACACATCACACACCCTGCCTCAACTCTCAACCCAACTACAGTCACACATCACACCCTGCCTCAACTCTCAACCCAACTACAGTCACACATCACACACCCTGCCTCAACTCTCAACCCAACTACAGTCACACATCACACCCTGCCTCAACTCTCAACCCAACTACAGTCACACATCACACACACTGCCTCAACTCTCAACCCAACTACACTCAACCAAGCCCTACTGCTGTCATCCCCAATTGGACTCAACTGTGCCAAACATTACACTCAGACAAAATATTTTATTTCCTAATCACTTGAAATACATATAAAGCCTTATTTTGCATTATAACCCTATTCATAGCAGCTTATAGATGCTGTCATAGACCATTACAAAACTCTCTATGGCTATATTCCATTCCATTTCAGGAGGCGGATCCAAAAGTGGCGGTTATTCTTCAATTGGACTTTCAAGTCCCTCCCTGAATTAGCTGAGTCTAAATGGAGTCGACCCCAACCCTGGTTTAAGGCCTCCTCGTTATTCCTAGTACCACAGTGGGAATACCCTGCTCGTTGACGCATAGGAAGCGATCTCGTCCCCACACAACCTGACACAGAATATTATCTGACAACGGTGATGGGGTTTTAAAGGCGTGTTATTACAGGCATGCTCGTCCCCGTGAGCTTTCTATCTGCTAATTAGACCTGCTTTGTCTATTTGATTGGCTAATGGCTAATTGCATTCTGGTGCTTCTGTGTACATGCTGTAATGACTTCATGCTCTAATAAGATTGGCCAACAGGCAGGAAGAGGAGGAAGACGCCCATATACGGATCAAGAGTCCGTTAAACAGTTTTCCACAAATTTGGTTGTGCATCAGCAGTTTTTCTCTTGTTATGGTTTTTCTCTTGTTATGTCAGTCACTGATAGTCACTCAATTAGCCATGTCAGCTAACATTTTTTACATTAGTAAGTTAGTCTAGCCGGCTATCTAAACTTGTAGTAATCATGGTCGAATTACGGGCTCCCCAATTGACTTTGTAAGTCACTCTCACTCAGATAGCATATTAACATGGCATAAGGCAGGGCAAAATGTGTAGAAGTGCAACAAATTAGCTTAAAAACTGCAAACATTTCTCTGCACCCTATGGCAACAAAATGTTGCTTAGGCCCCCAAAAGGCTGGGGCCTGTATGTGTGTGTAACGGTTTTCTTGAGTCGAAGGAGAGGCGGACCAAAATGCAGCATGGTTTCGTTTCATGGTTCTTTAATAAAGAAAAACTATACATGAATATAGTAAACAGCCCTATCTGGTGCAAACACAGAGACAGGAACAATCACCCACAAACACAGAGTGAAACCCAGGCTACCTAAGTATGATTCTCAATCAGAGACAACTAATGACACCTGCCTCTGATTGAGAACCATACTAGGCCGAAACATAGAAATACCCAAATCATAGAAAATCAAACATAGACTGCCCACCCCAACTCACACCCTGACCATACTAAATAATGACAAAACAAAGGAAATAAAGGTCAGAACGTGACAGTACACCCCCCCCCCAAAGGTGCGGACTCCGGCCGCAAAACCTTAACCTATAGGGGAGGGTCTGGGTGGGCGTCTGTCCGCGGTGGCGGCTCTGGCGCAGGACGCGGACCCCACTTCACCAACGTCTTATTCCGCCTTCTTGTCCACTTCCGTGGCCTCCTAACCACGGTGACCCTACTGAATGACCCCACAGGACTGAGGGGCAGTTCGGGACCGAGGGGCGGAAGCTCGGGACCGAGGGGCGGAAGCTCGGGACCGAGGGGCGGAAGCTCTGGACCGAGGGGCGGAAGCTCTGGGCAGAGGGGCGGAAGCTCTGGGCAGAGGGGCGGAAGCTCTGGGCAGAGGGGCGGAAGCTCTGGGCAGAGGGGCGGAAGCTCTGGACCGAGGGGCGGAAGCTCTGGACAGAGGGGCGGAAGCTCTGGACAGAGGGGCGGAAGCTCTGGACAGAGGGGCGGAAGCTCTGGGCTGAGGGGCTCTGGCGGCCCCTGGCTGACCGGCGGCACTGGCGGCCCCTGGCTGACCGGCGGCACTGGCGGCCCCTGGAGGACCGGCGGCACTGGCGGCCCCTTGCGGACCGGCGGCACTGGCGGCGCCGGGCGGACCGGCGACTCAGGCGGCGCCGGGCGGACCGGGCGACTCAGGCGGCGCCCGGCGACTCAGGCGGCGCCGGGCGGACCGGCGACTCAGGCGGCGCCGGGCGGACCCGGGGCGACTCAGGCGACGCCGGGCGGACCGGCGACTCAGGCGGCGCCGGGCGGACCGGGCGACTCAGGCTGGCGCCGGGCGGACCGGCGACTCAGGCTGGCGCCGGGCGGACCGGCGACTCAGGCGGCGCCGGGCGGACCGGCGACTCAGGCCGGCGACTCAGGCGGCGCTGGGACGCTGGCGACTCAGACCGGCGACTGGGCAGACTGGCGACTCTGATGGCGCTGGGCAGACTGGCGACTCTGATGGCGCTGGGCAGACTGGCGACTCTGATGGCGCTGGGCAGACTGGCGACTCTGATGGCGCTGGGCAGACTGGCGACTCTGATGGCGCTGGGCAGACTGGCGACTCTGATGGTGCTGGGCAGACGGGAAGCTCCGGCAACGCTGGAGAGGAAGACTCTGGCAGCTCTGGACTGAGTAGCTCAGGCGCCTCTGGAATGAGGTGCTCTAGCGCCTCTAGACTGAGGGGCGGGAGCTCTGGCAGCGTCGAACAGGCAGGAGACTCCGGCAGCGCTGGAGAGGAGGAAGGCTCCGGTAGCACTGGACAGGCGGGAGCACCTGTAGGGATGAGACAGAGAGACAGCCTGGTGCGGGGGGCTGCCACCGGAGGGCTGGTGCATGGAGGTGGTACCGGATAGACCGGACCGTGCAGGCGCACTGGAGCTCTTGAGCACCGAGCCTGCCCAACCTTACCCGGTTGAATGCTCCCGGTCGCCCTGCCAGTGCGGCGAGGTGGAATAGCCCGCACTGGGCTATGCAGGCAAACCGGGGACACCGTGCGCAAGACTGGTGCCATGTAAGCCGGCCCAAGGAGACGCATACCAGCTCTGCGTAGAGCCGGCTTCATGGCACTTGGCTCGATGCTCACTCTAGCCCGGCCGATACGCGGAGCTGGTATGTACCACACCGGGCTATGCACCCGCACTGGGAACACCGTGCGCTCCACCGCAAAACACGGTGCCTGCCCAGTCTCTCTCGCCCCCCGGTAAGCACAGGACGTTGGCGCAGGTCTCCTACCTGGCTTCGCCACACTTCCTTTTGGGGCTGACTCTCGGGCTTCCTACCGCGACGCCGTGCTTGTCTCTCCAACTCCATTCTCCTATACCCCTCTTCGCACTGCTCCAGCGAATCCCAGGCGGGCTCCGGCACTCTTCCTGGGTCGACCGCCCACCTGTCTATTTCCTCCCAAGTAGTATAGTCCATATTCTTGCCGTCCAAAATGTCCTCCCATGTCCATTCCTCTTTTCGCTGCTCCTGCTGCCGCTGCCTGTCACCACGCCGCTTGGTCCTGTTGTGGTGGGTGATTCTGTAACGGTTTTCTTGAGTCAAAGGAGAGGCGGACCAAAATCCATCGTGGTTTCTATTCATGGTTCTTTAATAAAGAAAAAACTATACATTAATAGACTAACAAAAACAATAAACGTGAGAAAACCTAAACAGCCCTATCTGGTGCAAACACAGAGACAGGAACAATCACCCACAAACACAGAGTGAAACCCAGGCTACCTAAGTATGATTCTCAATCAGAGACAACTAATGACACCTGCCTCTGATTGAGAACCATACTAGGCCGAAACATAGAAATACCCAAATCATAGAAAAACAAACATAGACTGCCCACCCCAACTCACGCCCTGACCATACTAAATAATGACAAAACATAGGAAAGGTATAAAGGAATAAAGGTCAGAACATGACAGTGTGGTTATGGATATGTAGTCCGGTGAGGATTTACATTTTTTACTTAACTAGGCAAGTCAGTTAAGAACAACTTCTTATTTACAATGACGGCCTACCCCGGCCAAACCCGGACGACGCTGGGCCAATTGTGCACAGCCCTATGGGTATCCCAATCACGGCCGGATGTGATGCAGCCTGAATTCGAACCAGGTACTGCAGTGACGCCTCTTGCACTGAGATGCAGTGTCTTAGACCACTGCGCCACTCAGGAGCGGACCCTCATGATGAGATCAGATTTTTTGCGGCCCCCCACCCCTATCAAAGTTGTCCATCCCTGGTGTAGCTGATCCTAGATCTGTACCAAAAGGTAATTTGTACCCAGTACCTGAACTAGGAGTTTGAGTTTGAGCTTGACATACCCAACCCCAACTTACCACTACCCCCTACCCTCTACCCCAGTGTTTCCCAAACTCGGTCCTCTGGACCCCAAGGGGGGCACATTTTGTTTTTTGCACTAACACAGCTGATTCAAATGATAAAAACTTGATGATTAGTTGATTATTTGAATCAGCTGTGGAGTGCTAGGGCAAACACTAAACGTGCCCCCTTTGGGGTCCTAGGGACCCAGTTTGGGGAACTCTGCTCTACCATGTTGACACCTGCGTAGATCCCTGAGGATTGGATAGGTGTAAAGGCTTCAGTTCGGCTGGGGCCTAGAACCGAATGATTGTGCTCCCACACTCCCTTAAAAGACACTCGCTTGAAAAAGCAGAAGAAGCAGCAATAGTTCTGTTTGTTAATTTTGAGACGCCGTAGCCAGTCAGAATTAGTCTAAGACAAATCAAGAAATCTGTCATTAATTTGGATGTTTTTGCTGAGGATTGACTGATTTTCGTGTCTTAACATAATGATCGATTGTCATGCAAAGGTGTAATAGGTGGCAGGGAAGTCAGGCGCAGGAGAGTCAAATGGAGTGTAAAATGGAGTCTTTTAATAAAGTCCACGGAGTATGCTCCATAACACTAAATGTACATAACAAACAAACATGGGTACGAAGACCCGACGCGCACCTATTCAACAATCACACTACACTGACAATAAAACAATCTCTGACAAAGACATGAGGGGAAACAGAGGGTTAAATACACAACAGGTAATGAATGGGATTGAAAACAGGTGTGTGGGAAGACAAGACAAAACCAATAGAAAATGAGAAAAGGATCAATGATGGCTAGAAGACCGGTGACGTCGAACGCCGAGCACCGCCTGAACAAGGAGAGGCAACTACTTCGGCAGAAGTCGTGACAGTACTCCCCCCCCCCCCCTGACGAGTGGCTCCAGCTGCGCCTCGACACCGGCCTCGGGGACGACCCGGAGGGCGAGGTGCAGGGCGATCCGGATGGAGACGGTGGAATTCTGATAACATGGAAGGATCTAACACGTCCTCCACCGGAACCCAGCATCTCTCCTCTGGCCCGTACCCCTCCCAGTCCACGAGGTACTGAAGGCCCCTCGCCCGACGTCTCGAATCCAAAATGGATCGAACAGAGTACGCCGGAACCCCCTCAATGTCTAGAGGAGGCGGAGGAACATTACGCACTTCAGCCTCCTGGAGCGGGCCAGCCACCACCGGCCTGAGGAGAGACACATGGAACGAGGGGTTAATACGGTAATGAGTGGGTAGTTGTAACCTATAACATACCTCGTTCACTCTCCTCAGGACTTTAAATGGCCCCACAAACCGCGGACCCAGCTTCCGGCAGAGCAGGCAAAGGGGCAGGTTTCGGGTCGAGAGCCAGACCCTGTCCCCTGGTGCGAACACTGGGGCCTCACTGCGGCGACAGTCTGCGCCAATTTTCTGGCGCCTTATGGCACGCTGAAGGTGGACGTGGGCTGCCTCCCAGGTCTCCTCAGCGTGCCGAAACCAATTGTCCACCGCAGGGGCCTCGGTCTGGCTCTGATGCCAAGGAGCCAGAACCGGCTGATACCCTAATACACATTGAAAAGGAGTAAGGTTAGTGGAGGAGTGACGTAGCGAGTTCTGAGCCATCTCTGCCCTTGGCATGAACTTCGCCCACTCCCCCGGCCGATCCTGGCAATAAGACCGCAGAAACCTACCCACATCCTGGTTAACTCTCTCCACCTGCCCATTACTCTCGGGGTGAAAACCTGAGGTAAAACTAACCGAGATCCCCAGACGCTCCATGAACGCCTTCCAGACCCTTGATGTGAACTGGGGACCCCGATCAGACACTATATCCTCAGGCACCCCATAGTGCCGGAAAACGTGTGTAAACAGGGCCTCTGCAGTTTGTAAGGCCGTAGGGAGACCGGGCAAAGGGAGGAGACGACAGGACTTTGAAAACCGATCCACAACGACCAGGATCGTGGTGTAACCCTGTGAAGGTGGAAGATCAGTCAAAAAATCCACCGACAGGTGAGACCACGGCCGTTGAGGAATGGGTAGAGGTTGTAGCTTACCTCTGGGCAGGTGTCTAGGAGCCTTGCACTGGGCGCACACCGAGCAGGAAGAAACATAAATCCTCACGTCCTTAGCTAAAGTGGGCCACCAGTATCTCCCTTCAAGACAGCGCATCGTCCGACCTATCCCAGGATGACCAGAGGAGGGTGACGTGTGAGCCCAATATATCAATCGGCCGCGGACAGCAGACGGAACGTACAGACGACCAGCTGGACACTCAGGGGGAGAAGGCTCTGCACGTGACGCCCGCTCAATGTCCGCGTCCAGGTCCCACACTACAGGCGCCACCAGACACGAAGCTGGGAGTATGGGAGTGGGATCCATGGACCGCTCCTCTGTGTCATACAGCCGAGACAATGCGTCTGCCTTAACGTTCTGGGAGCCTGGTCTGTAAGAAAGAGTAAACACAAAACGAGTGAAAAACATGGCCCACCTTGCCTGGCGAGGATTCAATCTCTTTGCCTGCCGGATATACTCCAGATTGCGGTGGTCAGTCCAGATGAGAAAAGGGTGTTTAGCCCCCTCAAGCCAATGCCTCCAAACCTTCAAAGCTTCTATGACAGCTAACAGCTCCCAGTTCCCCAAATCATAGTTTCGCTCCGCCGGGCTGAGCTTCTTTGAAAAGAAAGCACAGGGGCGAAGCTTCAGTGGTGTACCCGAAAGCTGAGAGAGCACTGCTCCTATCCCAGCTTCGGATGCGTCCACCTCCACTATGAATGGCAAAGAGGGATCCGGATGAGCCAGCACAAGCACCGAGGTAAACAGAGTCTTCAGGTGCTCAAAAGCCCTGTTCTTCTCAGCCGTCCACTGCAAGCGCACCGGTCCCCCCTTTAGCAGTGAGGTAATGGGAGCTGCCACCTGACCAAAACCCCGGATAAAGCTCCGGTAGTAATTGGAAAACCCCAAAAAACGCTGCAACTCCTTTACCGTGGTTGGAGTCGGCCAATTACGCATGGCTGTAATGCGGTCGCTCTCCATCTCCACTCCTGAAGTGGAAATCCAATGCCCTAGGAAGGAGATGGATTGTTGGAAAAACAAGCATTTCTTAGCCTTGACATATAGATCATGCTCCAACCGCCATCCTTTTTTTTCACAAAACAGAAACTCGAAGAGACGGGTGAAATGGATGGCTGAATGAACCCCTGATGCAGGGATTCAGAGACATATGTCTCCATAGCCTCCGTCTCCGCTTGCGACAGGGGATACACGTGACTCTTGGGATATGCAGCGTCTACCAGGAGATCTATCGCACAATCCCCCCATCGATGGGGTGGTAATTGAGTCGCCTTCTTTTTACAGAAGGCGAGAGCCAAATCGGCATATTCGGGGTGAATGCGCACGGTGGAGACCTGGTCTGGACTTTCCACCGTAGTAGAACCAACGGAAACCCCTAAACACCTACCTGAGCATTCTCGCGACCACCCCGTGAGAGCCCTCTGTGGCCAAGAAACAGTGGGGTTATGACAAACTAACCAGGGTAGGCCTAGCACCACAGAATACGCAGGAGAATCAATAAGGAAAAGACTAATCTTCTCCTTGTGACCCTCCTGCGTTATCATACACAAAGGTGCGGTTACCTCCCTGATAAACCCTGACCCTAATGGTCGACTTTCTAAGGCATGAATAGGGAAAGGCATATTCACAGGAACAATAGGGATCCCTAAACTATGAGCTAGACTTTTATTAATGAAATTCCCAGCCGCACCTGACTCTACTAGCGCCTTATACTGGGAATGCAGTGAAAAATCAGGAAAAGAGACAGAGACAAACATTAGTGCAGCAGAGGGCTCTGGATGAGAATGGTGCCTACTTACCTGGGGTGACGCCAGAATGCCCTGCCTGCCCTCTCTATTCCCAGAAGAACCAACCCGGCACCGACCAGCAGTGTGCTCTCTGCGACCTTGAATGGTGCTCGAGCGGGAACCCCCTCCGGTCTCCCTGCGCACCATCCCTCCCAATTAAAATAGGTTCGGGAGAGAGGGTGCGGGAGGATGGAACAACCAGACCCCGATCTCGACGTCCACGAGTAGCCAGCATGTTGTCCAGCTTGATGGACTTGTCCACCAGCTGGTCGAAGGTGAGGGTGGTGTCTCTACAGGCCAGCTCCCGACGGACGTCCTCGCGTAGACTACAACGGTAATGATCGATCAGGGCCCTGTCGCTCCATCCAGCGCCGGCAGCCAAGGTCCTAAACTCCAAAGCAAAATCCTGTGCACTCCTCGTCTCCTGCCTCAGATGATAGAGATGCTCACCCGCTGTTTTGGCTTCAGGTGGGTGATCGAATACTATCCGGAATTGGTGGGTGAACTCTTCAAAATGGTCCAGCGCCGCATCCTCCCTACTACACACAGCGCTGGCCCATTCCAGGGCTTTCCAGGTGAGGCATGAGACGAGGGCGTAACTCTTCTCACGGTCAGATGGTACTGGGGAGGCCGTGGCTAGATACAAGTTCAGTTTAAGGAGGAAACCCTGGCAGCCGTCAGTATCTCCGTTGTATCCCGTAGGTAGGGATAAATGGATCTTCGGTTCCGGAGAGGAAAAAACGTTCACGGGAGATTCCGGTTGTGGTGGTGGTGGTGCTGGAGAAACTCCCCGTCTCTCCCAGCGATCCATTTTCATGACAATGTGATCCATGACGGAGCTGATAACGTCAAGCTCCCTCGCTTGTTCCATAACGCGTACCTCCAGCTCCATGGGCAATGTGTCCTCTCCTGCTGACTTCATATATTGGTCAGAGATTCTGTCATGCATAGGTGTAATAGGTGGCAGGGAAGTCAGGTGCAGGAGAGTCAAATGGAGTGTTAAATGGAGTCTTTTAATAAAGTCCACGGAGTATGCTCCATAACACTAAATGTACATAACAAACAAACATGGGTACGAAGACCCGACGCGCACCTATTCAACAATCACACTACACTGACAATAAAACAATCTCTGACAAAGACATGAGGGGAAACAGAGGGTTAAATACACAACAGGTAATGATTGGGATTGAAAACAGGTGTGTGGGAAGACAAGACAAAACCAATGGAAAATGAAAAAAGGATCAATGATGGCTAGAAGACCGGTGACGTCGAACGCCGAGCACCGCCCGAACAAGGAGAGGCAACGACTTCGGCAGAAGTCGTGACATTGATTGTCATTTGTCTTTGCTTATTTCAGCTGTTCTTGCCATAATATGGACGTCAGCTTTTACCAAATAGGGCTATCTTCAATATACCACCCTACCTTGTCACAATACAACTGATTGGCTCAAACGCATTAAGAAGAAATACCACAAATTAACTTTTAACAAGATACACCTGTTAATTGAAATGCATTCCAGGTGACTAACTCATGAAGCTGGTTGAGAGATTGCCAATAGTGTGCAAAGCTGTCATCAAGGCAAAGGGTAGCTACTTTAAATAATCTCAAATATACAATATATTTGAATTTGTTTAAAAACTTCTTATGGATAGGGGGCAGCATTTTCACGTTTGGATGAAAAGCGTGCCCAGAGTAAACTGCCTCCTACTCAGTCCCAGATGCTAATATATGCATATTATGTAGTATTGGATAGGAAACACTGAAATTTCTAAAACTGTTTGAATGATGTCTGTGAGTATAACAGAACTCATATGGCAGGCAAAAACCTGAGGAGAAATCCAACCAGGAAGTGGGAAATTTGAGGTTTGTAGGTTTTCAACTCAGCCCCTATTGAATATACAGTGGGATATGGGTAATCTTGCACTTCCTAAGGCTTCCACTAGATGTCAACAGTCTTTAGAACGTTGTTTCAGGCTTTTACTGTGAAGGGGGCCAAATGAGAGGGGATTGAGTCAGAGGTCTGCCAGCAGCCTCGGTCTCGTGATGCGCGGTCAGGAGAAAGTTACCTCTCGTTCCATTGCTTTTCTACAGACAAATGAATTCTACGGTTGGGACATTATTGAACATTTATGATAAAACATCCTGAAGATTGATTCTACACATCGTTTGATTTGTTTCTACGACCAGTAATATATCTTTTTGAATTTTCGTCCAACATTTCCGCTGGACTTGCCCGCGCCTCGTGAGTTTCGATTTGTTTACTAAACGCCCTAACAAAAGGAGGAATTTGGACATAAATTATGGACTTTATGGAACAAATCAAACATTTATTGTAGAACGGGGATTCCTGGGAGTGCATTCTGATGAAGATCATCAAACGTAAGTGAATATTTATAATGTCTGACTTATGTTGACTCCAACATGGCGGATATATTCTTGGGTTGTGTATGTTGTCTGAGCGCCGTACTCAGATTATTGCATGTTTTGCTTTTTCAATAAAGTTTTTTTGAAATCTGACACAGCGGTTGCATTAAGAAGAAGTATATCTTTAAAACTGTGAATAACACTTGTATCTTTTATTCATGTTTATTATGAGTATTTCTCTGATTTGATGTGGCTTTGTGCAAATTCACGGGATGTTTTGGAGGTGAAGCCAAAAGTAAACTGAGGTTTTTGGATATAAATATGAACTTGATCAAACAAAACAGACATGTATTGTGTAACATGTTGTCCTGCGAGTGTCATCTGATGAAGAATATCAAAGGTTAGTGATTCATTTTATCAATATTTCTGCTTTTTGTGACTAAATTTCTGTGACTAGTTGCTGACCTAACATAATGATATGTTCTGCTTTCGCCAAAAAGCTTTTTTGAAATCGGACACCTTGGTTGGATTAACGAGAATTTTATCTTTAAGATGGTGCTAATACTTGTATGTTTGAGAAAATTGAATTCTGAGATTTCTGTTGATTGAATTTGGCCCCCTGCAATTTCATTGGCTGTTAGCGAGCAGAACCCCAGTCCCAGACAGGTTAACACTTTTTTGGTTACTACATTATTCCATATGTGTAATTTCATAGTTTTGATGTCTTCACTATTATTCTACAATGTAGAAAATAGTAAAACATGAAGAAAAATCCTTGAATGTGGAGGTGTGTGCAAACATTTGACTGGTACTGTATCTACAAATTCTTCCGAACTGTTTCAGCTGGGAAGCATGTGGAGGCCAAAAGGCAAGCAAAATGAATCAGAATGATCAGAAGGGAAGTTTGAGGTATTATCATGCTACTAACACATTTCCAATCCTGTCAGACCTCCACTGATGCCTGGGGCTTAAGGGTGGATGTGTGTCGGTACCTTCCCAGGACCCTGAGCTGAATGTCATTGACTTCTCACACCAGTTGTTATAACTCTTTCCCTCCCATCCTCTTTTCCCCACTTCTCTCCATCTCTCTATTTCCACTTCTCTAATGTTCACTCTCTTCCCCTTTCTCACACTCTGTCTTCAGTCACACACACACGCACACACACGCACACACACACACACACACACACACACACACACACACACACACACACACACACACACACACACACACACATCCCTGCTGTGGCGGAGTGGATTGATCATGTACTGATCAGAGAGCAGCACCAGGGACGATTTGAAACACCTGCCTGTGGTGAAGAGCTTAACAGCCCTCTCCTCTATACCTCCCTCCTTCCCTCTCTCCTCTATACCTCCCTCCTTCCCTCTCTCCTCTATACCTCCCTCCTTCCCTCTCTCCTCTATACCTCCCTCCTTCCCTCTCTCCTCTATACCTCCCTCCTTCCCTCTCTCCTCTATACCTCCCTCCTTCCCTCTCTCCTCTATACCTCCATCCTTCCCTCTCTCCTCTATACCTCCCTCCTTCCCTCTCTCCTCTATACCTCCCTCCTTCCCTCTCTCCTCTATACCTCCCTCCTTCCCTCTCTCCTCTATACCTTCCTCCTTCCCTCTCTCCTCTATACCTCCCTCCTTCCCTCTCTCCTCTATACCTCCATCCTTCCCTCTCTCCTCTATACCTCCATCCTTCCCTCTCTCCTCTATACCTCCCTCCTTCCCTCTCTCCTCTATACCTCCCTCCTTCCCTCTCTCCTCTATACCTCCCTCCTTCCCTCTCTCCTCTATACCTCTCTCCTCTATACCCCCCTCCTTCCCTCTCTCCTCTATACCTCTCTCCTCTATACCTTCCTCCTTCCCTCTCTCCTCTATACCTCCCTCCTTGCCTCTCTCCTCTATACCTCTCTCCTCTATACCCCCCTCCTTCCCTCTCTCCTCTATACCTCTCTCCTCTATACCTTCCTCCTTCCCTCTCTCCTCTATACCTCTCTCCTTCCCTCTCTATACCTCCCTCCTTCCCTCTCTCCTCTATACCTCCCTCCTTCCCTCTCTATACCGCCCTCCGTCCCTCTCTCCTCTATACCTCCCTCCTTCCATGTCTATACCTCCCTCCTTCCCTCTCTCCTCTATACCTCCCTCCTTCCCTCTCTATACCTCTCTCCTTCCCTCTCTCCTCTATACCTCTCTCCTTTTCTCTCTCTCGTTTTCTCACACGTGGTTGAAGGAGGAGGATGCTGCTGTCTCTCTTTCATTGACACACAGGAAGCACTGCAGGGTTCTAGAACCTCTCGGCTTGATCTCTGAACCCCCCAAAAACACCTCAGCGTCCTTTCTCAGTTTAATCTTTGTCTCCTTTTCAGCCACTCAGCCCATCCCTCGGTGCTCCGTCCTCACATCAGCCACATCGGTGCGCAGGGACAAATGAGCTAAACTAGCTAGAGCTGATCACACCTTAAAACACCACACACTCTCTGTGTGTGTGTGTGTGTGTGTGTGTGTGTGTGTGTGTGTGTGTGTGTGTGTGTGTGTGTGTGTGTGTGTGTGTGTGTGTGTGTGTGTGTGTGTGTGTGTGTGTGTGTGTGTGTGTGTGTGTGTGTGTGTGTGTGTGTGTGAGGTGCAGTGTGTTAGCGCAATGAAGAGTAGCATTTCTTGCAACTTCCCCTGTCATCTACAATGGATGATCATCTGCCAAAGTTTCAACTCACGAGCATGGATATATTTTTTGCCCGTCTCTCTCTCTCTCTCTCTCTCTCTCTCTCTCTCTCTCTCTCCTTCTCTCTCTCATTCTTTCTCTCTCTCTCTCTCTCTTTCTCTCTCACTCTCTCTCTCTGTATCTCTCTCTCTCTCTCCCTCTCTCTGTATCTCTCTCTCCCTCTCTCTGTATTTCTCCGTATCTCTGTATATTTCTCTCTCTGTATCTCTCTCTCTCTCTGTATCTCTCTCTCTGTATCTCTATCTCTCTCTCTCTCTATATATATATCCCTCTCTGTATCTCACCCACTATCTATCTATCTATCTATCTATCTATCTATCTATCTATCTATCTATCTATCTATCTATCTATCTATCTATCTATCTATCTATCTATCTATCTATCTATCTATCTATCTATCTATCTATCTATCTCTATATCTATCTCTCTATCTATCTCTCTATCTATCTCTTTCACTCTCTGCATCCCTCCCGCTCTCTCTGTCTCTATCTTCTTACTCTTTCTCATGCACAAAGGGCTCTGTTCGTTACAACCCAAATAGAAACACAGCAACAGGAAGCTCATACAAGCAAACAGACCAGATTGGTTTTGATCTGGCAAATGTTATTAGATCAGATGCAGGGAAAACACTGCATATCCTACGATTCCACAAATAGTATTTTTGCAACTCAATTTGACCTGAGTTCATTGGAGGATGCTAGAAATAATGCAGGTCTAGACTCAGTATGTGTTGCCCATTAGTTGGTAAATAATGTGTGTAACTGGTGAAGTGCCGATTGCTCCCAAAAACGATTCTAACGGAGGATAATTTTCTGTTCCATTAAGCTGTGGTCAGGAATAATAGGATAGCCAGAGGGAGAGGGAGATGGAGAGAGAGAGAGCGAGAGAGAGATCCATTTTCAACATTATATTATAACATATCAATTGATGATGACGATGACAACTCACAACCATTCACCTCTCATTCATTATAAATCCTCTTCCAAATCCGTCTTTCTATTTCCATCCTTTTTCTTTGATACGTGTTTCATTCCATCTGATGTTTACTTGCCTCTCTGCTTTACTGTGTTGTCTTTCTGTTCTGTATCAAGCAGTGGTTTTATATCTGTGTGTTTGTCATACTGCACTGTGTGTCTGTCTCCCAGGTTTATGACCATAATGCATCACTGCCTGGTCTCTCTTTTAAGCCTGGGACTAACGACTGTAATGCATGCTCAGATAGCCGTCTGGATACATGCACACACACTCACGGGCGTTCTCACACACACACACTCTTTCTTACACACTCACTGTGAGATACTCACCAGTGAACCACATCAGATATTACAAAGCATACTGCAGACTACAGAATCACACATTATTGCCCATTTTATGTGCGTTGTTTTTCGAAATAGTTACCAGTGAGTATAAACTCTGAGGTCCATGTTGAGTTTCCAGTGAGTTTAAACTCAGGTCCATGTTGAGTTACCAGTGAGTATAAACACTGAGGTCCATGTTGAGTTACCAGTGAGTATAAACACTGAGGTCCATGTTGAGTTACCAGTGAGTAAAAACACTGAGGTCCATGTTGAGTTACCAGTGAGTATAAACACTGAGGTCCATGTTGAGTTACCAGTGAGTATAAACACTGAGGTCCATGTTGAGTTACCAGTGAGTATAAACTCAGGTCCATGTTGAGTTACCAGTGAGTATAAACTCTGAGGTCCATGTTGAGTTACCAGTGAGTATAAACACTGAGGTCCATGTTGAGTTACCAGTGAGTAAAAACACTGAGGTCCATGTTGAGTTACCAGTGAGTATAAACTCTGAGGTCCATGTTGAGTTACCAGTGAGTATAAACACGGAGGTCCATATTGAGTTACCAGTGAGTATAAACACTGAGGTCCATGTTGAGTTACCAGTGAGTATAAACTCTGAGGTCCATGTTGAGTTAGCAGTGAGTATAAATTCAGGTCCATGTTGAGTTACCAGTGAGTATAAACTCAGGTCCATGTTGAGTTACTATACCATTCATTATAACATTCACTATACCATTCACTATACCATTCAATTTAACATTCACTATGACATTCACTATACCATTCACTATACCATTCACTATGACATTCACTATGACATTCACTATACTATTCACTATAACATTCACTATACCATTCACTATACCATTCACTATACCATTCACTATGACATTCACTATACCATTCACTATACCATTCACTATACCATTCACCATACCATTCACTATACCATTCACTATAACATTCACTATACCATTCATTATAACATTCACTATACCATTCACTATAACATTCACTATGACATTCACTATGACATTCACTACACCATTCACTATAACATTCACTATGACATTCACTACACCATTCACTATACCATTCACTATAACATTCATTATAACATTCACTATACCATTCACTATAACATTCATTATAACATTCACTATACCATTCACTATAACATTCACTATAACATTCACTATGACATTCACTATGACATTCACTACACCATTCACTATACCATTCACTATGACATTCACTACACCATTCACTATACCATTCACTATAACATTCATTATAACATTCACTATACCATTCACTATAACATTCATTATAACATTCACTATACCATTCACTATACCATTCACTATAACATTCACTATGACATTCATTATGACATTCACTACACCATTCACTATACCATTCACTATGACATTCACTACACCATTCACTATACCATTCACTATAACATTCATTATAACATTCACTATACCATTCACTATAACATTCATTATAACATTCACTATACCATACACTATAACATTCACTATAACATTCACTATGACATTCACTATGACATTCACTACACCATTCGGTATACAATTCACTATGACATTCACTACACCATTCACTATACCATTCACTATAACATTTATTATAACATTCACTATACCATTCACTATAACATTCATTATAACATTCACTATACCATTCACTATACCATTCACTATAACATTCACTATGACATTCACTATGACATTCACTACACCATTCACTATACCATTCACTATGACATTCACTACACCATTCACTATACCATTCACTATAACATTCATTATAACATTCACTATACCATTCACTATAACATTCACTATGACATTCACTACACCATTCACTATACCATTCACTATAACATTCATTTTAACATTCACTATAACATTCATTATAACATTCACTATACCATTCACTATACCATGCACTATACAATTCACTATACCATTCACTATACCATTCACTATAACATTCACTATACCATTCACTATAACATTTACTATGACATTCACTATGACATTCACTACACCATTCACTATTCCATTCACTATGACATTCACTACACCATTCCCTATAACATTCATTATAACATTCACTATACCATTCACTATACCATTCACTATACAATTCACTATACCATTCACTATACCATTCACTATGACATTCACTATGACATTCACTATACTATTCACTATAACATTCACTATACCATTCACTATACCATTCACTATACCATTCACTATGACATTCACTATACCATTCACTATACCATTCACTATACCATTCACCATACCATTCACTATACCATTCACTATAACATTCACTATACCATTCATTATAACATTCACTATACCATTCACTATAACATTCACTATGACATTCACTATGACATTCACTACACCATTCACTATAACATTCACTATGACATTCACTACACCATTCACTATACCATTCACTATAACATTCATTATAACATTCACTATACCATTCACTATAACATTCATTATAACATTCACTATACCATTCACTATAACATTCACTATAACATTCACTATGACATTCACTATGACATTCACTACACCATTCACTATACCATTCACTATGACATTCACTACACCATTCACTATACCATTCACTATAACATTCATTATAACATTCACTATACCATTCACTATAACATTCATTATAACATTCACTATACCATTCACTATACCATTCACTATAACATTCACTATGACATTCATTATGACATTCACTACACCATTCACTATACCATTCACTATGACATTCACTACACCATTCACTATACCATTCACTATAACATTCATTATAACATTCACTATACCATTCACTATAACATTCATTATAACATTCACTATACCATACACTATAACATTCACTATAACATTCACTATGACATTCACTATGACAGTCACTACACCATTCGGTATACAATTCACTATGACATTCACTACACCATTCACTATACCATTCACTATAACATTTATTATAACATTCACTATACCATTCACTATAACATTCATTATAACATTCACTATACCATTCACTATACCATTCACTATAACATTCACTATGACATTCACTATGACATTCACTACACCATTCACTATACCATTCACTATGACATTCACTACACCATTCACTATACCATTCACTATAACATTCATTATAACATTCACTATACCATTCACTATAACATTCACTATGACATTCACTATACCATTCACTATACCATTCACTATAACATTCATTTTAACATTCACTATAACATTCATTATAACATTCACTATACCATTCACTATACCATTCACTATACAATTCACTATACCATTCACTATACCATTCACTATAACATTCACTATACCATTCACTATAACATTTACTATGACATTCACTATGACATTCACTACACCATTCACTATTCCATTCACTATGACATTCACTACACCATTCCCTATAACATTCATTATAACATTCACTATACCATTCACTATACCATTCACTATACAATTCACTATACCATTCACTATACCATTCACTATACAATTCACTATAACATTCAATATACAATTCACTATACAATTCACTATAACATTCACTATACCATTAACTATACCATTCACTATGACATTCACTATACCATTCACTATACCATTCACTATGACATTCACTATACCATTCACTATACAGTTCACTATACCATTCACTATACCATTCACTATACAATTCACTATTCCATTCACTATACCATTCACTATACCATTCACTATGACATTCACTATACCATTCACTATACCATTCACTATGACATTCACTATACCATCCACTATACAATTCACTATACCATTCACTATACCATTCATTATAACATTCACTATGACATTCACTATACCATTCACTATACCATTCACTATGACATTCACTATACCATTCACTATACCATTCATTACAACATTCACTATGACATTCACTACACCATTCACTATACCATTCACTATGACATTCACTACACCATTCACTATACCATTCACTATAACATTCATTATAACATTCACTATACCATTCACTATAACATTCATTATAACATTCACTATACCATTCACTATACCATTCACTATAACATTCACTATGACATTCACTATGACATTCACCACACCATTCACTATACCATTCACTATGACATTCACTACACCATTCACTATACCATTCACTATAACATTCATTATAACATTCACTATACCATTCACTATAACATTCATTATAACATTCACTATACCATACACTATAACATTCACTATAACATTCACTACACCATTCGGTATACCATTCACTACACCATTCGGTATACCATTCACTATGCCATTCACTACACCATTCACTATAACATTTATTATAACATTCACTATACCATTCACTATAACATTCATTATAACATTCACTATACCATTCACTATACCATTCGCTATAACATTCACTATGACATTCACTATGAAATTCACTACACCATTCACTATACCATTCACTATGACATTCACTACATCATTCACTATAACATTCACTATAACATTCATTATAACATTCACTATGCCATTCACTATAACATTCACTATGACATTCACTATACCATTCACTATACAATTCACTATACCATTCACTATACCATTCACTATAAAATTCATTATAACATTAACTATACCATTCACTATAACATTTACTATGACATTCACTATGACATTCACTACACCATTCACTATTCCATTCACTATGACATTCACTACACCATTCCCTATAACATTCATTATAACATTCACTATACCATTCACTATACCATTCACTATACCATTCACTATACAATTCACTATACCATTCACTATACCATTCACTATACAATTCACTATAACATTCAATATACCATTCACTATACAATTCACTATAACATTCACTATACCATTAACTATACCATTCACTATGACATTCACTATACCATTCACTATACCATTCACTATGACATTCACTATACCATTCACTATACAATTCACTATACCATTCACTATACCATTCACTATACAATTCACTATACCATTCACTATACCATTCACTATACCATTCACTATGACATTCACTATACCATTCACTATACCATTCACTATGACATTCACTATACCATCCACTATACAATTCACTATACCATTCACTATACCATTCATTATAACATTCACTATGACATTCACTATACCATTCACTATACCATTCACTATGACATTCACTATACCATTCACTATACCATTCATTACAACATTCACTATGACATTCACTATACCATTCACTATGACATTCACTACACCATTCACTATACAATTCACTATACCATTCACTATACCATTCACTATGACATGCACTATACCATTCACTATACCATTCATTATAACATTCACTACACCATTCACTATAACATTTACTATGACATTTACTATACCATTCACTATGCCATTCACTATACCATTCTCTATGACATTCACTATACCATTCACTATGACATTCACTACACCATTCACTATAACATTCACTATGCAATTCACTATACCATTCACTATACTATTCATTATAACATTCACTACACCATTCACTATACCATTTACTATAAAATTTACTATAACATTTACTTTAACATTTCATAAATCTTTCCTTTATGTTTTTTTAAGCTATACTGTATTATGTGGAACCATAAAAAAGCAATCCATTTTCCCAAAGTAAGAGGAACAATATGAGACAACAACATGGTGTTGGACTCTATGTAAACTGGAAACCACATATCCTGAGGTTGCTTTCATTGTAGCTGGGTATTTCAACAAGGATAATCTGAAAACAAGACTCCCTAAATGTAATCAGCATATCGAATGCACTACCCAGGTGGAAAAAATCCTGGACCATTGTTACTCTACAAAGCCCCGCCCGCCCTCCTTTCGTAAAATCTGACCACGACTCCATTTTGTTGCTCCGAGCCTATAGACAGAAACTAAAACAGGAAACAACAAAAATAATTTTGATCCAAATGTGCAAATTGTCCAAACAGATCCTCAAGGTAGATGGATTATTATAAATATGTTATTGGACAATAAACAGATGTGGCTTATTAACCTATACGGTCCAATTTTTTTTTAATCTTTATTTAACCAGGCAAGTCAGTTAAGAACAAATTCTTATTTTCAATGACGGCCTGGGAACAGTGGGTTAACTGCCTGTTCAGGGGCAGGACGACAGATTTGTGCCTTGTCAGCTCAGGGGCTTTGAACTCGCAACCTTCCGGTTACTAGTCCATCTCTCTAACCACTAGGCTACCCTGCCGCCCCTTATGATCCAGGCTTCTTTGAAAATATATATAAGAATTGATCAACTATACATGCAACACTAGACTCTATTATTATGGTGGGAGATTTTAATATGTTCTTAAATAACTCTATTGACCGTAAAGGAAATCACTCTTCAAACTATCACCCTCAGGCACTTAAGGAAATCATGAATGTCATGGATATATTGGAATTAGTGGATAGATGGAGACTTAAATACCCTGACCTGGTGAGATATACATGGCGGAGGCTTAATCAAGCTAGTCGCCTTGACTACTTTCTTATACCATTCTCTCTGGCACCAAAAGTTTAAAAAGTGTTGATAGGGGACAGAATGCGGTCGGATCATCACATAATTGGCATATATATTACTCTTACAGAATTTCCACGTGGGCGAGGATATTGGAAATTTAATGAAAGCCTACTAGATGATAAATTGTTTAGAACTAGGACAGAAGAATTTATAAATGACTTCTTCAGACATAACATAGTTACAGCAGATCCCTTTACTGTATGGGACACTTTTAAATGTGCCTTTAGAGGCAATGCAATACTGTACTCATCTATAAAACAAAAGCAATTTAGATCAAAAGAGTCCATATTAACAAAGGAAATTGAAGGACTAACAGTACAGTTGGATAGCAATAAAAACATTACTATAGAGGCACAGAATAAGTTAGAGGAAAAACAAAAAGAAATGGAGGAACTTATTCAAGAAAGATCCAGTGTAATATAGTATAATAATAAAGCGAACTAGATGGAATATGGGGAAAAATGCACCAAATCATTTTTCAATCTTCAATATAGAAATGCTACCAAAAAAATATATTAAAACTTGTTACAAATGATGGAGTCAGGCATGATTCACCAAATGATATTTTGAAAGAGGAAGTAAAGTACTTTAAGAATATGTTTTAAATTCAGGCTCCTCCATCTCCACTAACTGAAACTAATAGTATGGATTTTTTCCTAATAATAATGTAAAATTAATATCTGTACAGAAAGACTCATGTGAAGGCAAAATTACTGAAGAGGAACTAATTGAGGCAATTGGGGCCTTTAAGGATGGGAAAACTCCAGGGCTGGATGGCAAACCAGTGGAAGTATGCAATACTTTTTTGGTATACTCAAAGGACCATTATTGTCTTGTTTTAACCACTCCTATATAAATGGTAGATTATCAGACACGCAACAAGAAGGTCTGATATCATTATTATTGAAACAGGACCCAAGTGGTATATATAAAGATCCAGTCCATAAAAAAATGGAGACCTCTTACACTTCAGTGTTGTGATGCAAAAATCCTAGCAAAATGGTTGGCACATAGAATTAAAAAAGTATTGTCAGATATTATTCATCCTAATCAGACAGTTTTTTTACATGGACGATACATTGGAGATAATATAAGACAAGTACTGGAAACAATAGAACACTAAGAAATATTGGGGACACCAGGCCTGGTTTTCATAGCTGATTTTGAAAAGGCTTTTGATAAAGTACGACTGGAGTTTATATATAAATGCCTAGAATATTTCAATTTTGGGGAATCTCTTATAAAATGGGTTAAGGTTATGTATAGTAACCCTAGGTGTAAAATAATAAATAATGGCTACATCTCAGAAAGTTTTAAACTATCTAGAGGAGTAAAACAAGGTTGTACTCTATCGGCATATCTATTTATTATTGCCATCGAAATGTTAGCTGCTAAGATTAGATCAAACAATAATATTAAGGGATTAGAAATCCGTGGCTTAAAAACTAAGGTGTCATTGTACGCTGATGATTCATGTTTTCTTTTAAAACCACAATTGGAGTCTCTCCACGGCCTCTTAGAGGATCTAGATAATTTTGCTATCCTCTCTGGATTAAAACCAAATTATGATAAATGTACCATATCACATATTGGATCACTAAAAAATGCCCATTTTACATTACCATGTAGTTTACCAATTAAATGGTCTGACGGAGATGTGGACATACTTGGTATACAAATCCCAAAATAAAGAAATGATCTCACTCCAATACATTTTTATAGAAAGTTAGCAAAAATAGATAAGATCTTGCTACCATGGAAAGGAAAATACCTGTCTATTTGTGGAAAAATCACCCTGATTAACTCCTTAGTTATATCACAGTTTACCTATTTGCTTATGGTTTTGCCTACACCTAGTGACCTGCTTTTTTAAATTATATGAACAAAAAATATTCAATTTTATTTGGAATGGCAAGCCAGATAAAATTAAAAAGGGCCCATTTATATAACGAATATGAATTTGGTGGGCAGAAATTATTCAATATTAAAGCATTAGACCTCTCACTAAAGGCATCAGTCATACAAAAGTTATACTTAAATCCAAACTGGTTCTCTTGTCAATTGGTACAAATGTCTCATCCTGTCACGTTCTGACCATCGTTCGTGTGTGTTTTCCTTGTTTTAGTGTTGGTCAGGATGTGAGCTGGGTGGGCATTCTAAGTTGTGTGTCTGGTTTGTCCATTTCTATGTTAGGCCTGATATGGTTCTCAATCAGAGGCAGGTGTTAGTCATTGTCTCTGATTGGGAACCATATTTAGGTAGCCTGGGTTTCACTGTGTGTTTGTGGGTGATTGTTCCTGTCTCTGTGTTTTGCACCAGATAGGGCTGTGTTTGGTTTTCCACGTTTGTTGTTTTGTAGTGTTCATGTTTATCTGTTTTAATTAAACATGAATCAATATAACCACGCCGCGTTTTGGTCCTCCTCTACTTCACCACAGGAAAACCCTTACACATCCTATATTCAGGAAGGGCCTTTTTCCCTTCATTCAGATTACACCGGCACACTTTCGGTTGTTTGAAAAGGAAATCATCTCCAAAATATCTTAATTTTTTAAACAAGCCTTAGAAAGTTGGTTGCAATTTCAGTTTAATCCACCTGAAAGGATGGAAAAATTAAATTAAATTCAAATATACTAATTGATTTAAAAAAAATGCATTTATCGAAAAAATGTTTTAAAAAGGTATAATTTTAGTGAATGATATCATAAATAGGACTGGTGGAGTTGTCACACATGCAGCTAACACAGACATATGGAAATGTCTGCTCTACCCAAAATTACAACCAATTAATTGCAGCATTACCACAAAAATGGAAGAGGCAAGTAGAAGGGGGAAAAAGTATGTCGGCCCTGTATTAAAGAACATAATTGGTTAAAGAAAAGTGTGATAAATAAAAACATATACCAATTTCATTTAAGGACCAAAAAACTGACAGCTGTGCCATATAAATTGCAAAAGAGTTGGGAAGAGATTGTCGATGTACCCATTCCATGGCACATGGTTTATGAATTGATATACAAAACAACGCCGGATTCAAAACTTCACATTTGTCAATATAAATTACTATACAAAAATCTTGCAACTAATAGAATGTTATATATATGGGGGATACAATCTTCCCAGCTCTGCAGATTCTGCTGTGAGGAGGCAGAGTCATTAGATCATTTATTTTGGTATTGTGCATACTGTATGTAGCTCGTTTTTGGTCCAGGAATGGCTGAAGAATTGCAACATTTGCCTAGAACTAACGCTACAGATAGCAATACAGGGTGATTTGAAAAGCCATAGTCAATCAATCAATAATATAATAATTATTTTAGCAAAAATGTGTATTTTTAATTTACAATCTGTAGAACCTATGAGAATAGGAAGGTTCAATTATTTTGTGCATCACAGCACAGTTGAGAAATATATGGCAAATAGAAATCCGAAATGGATGATGTTGAGGGATAGATGGGAGGGGTTGAATGGAGCTGAAGGGTGGGACTGGATGGTGTTGAGGGGTTGAATGGAGCTGAAGGGTGGGACTGGATGATGTTGAGAGATAGATGGGAGGGGTTGAATGGAGCTGAAGGGTGGGACTGGATCGTGTTGAGGGATAGATGGGAGGGGTTGAATGGAGCTGAAGGGTGGGACTAATAACAAGATAAACAATGTAAAGCATACGGGATCTGTAAAATGTATATAGGTTCAGAACTTTTGTGAAATAGCCTAGTTACAAATAGAAATCTAACTGGATGGACATCAGAAATAGAGGAAGGACTAAGAACAAACAAGAGAGAACTATTGTAAAGAAGACTGTGTCTGTAAAATGTGTATAAGTGTATAAGTATAAATTGAAGGTAAAAGCAGAAGTGTTTATTAGTTTACTCCAATTGGGGGATCGGCGGTAGGGTTTGTGGGGAATAATAATAAAGGTATATTCTTTAAAAAAGCATGTATGTCTATATAGGTATGTGTATGTATATATGTGTATACACATATGTATGTATGCGTCTATGGATATATATATATATTTACCCAAAAAATATGGGGGATTGGAAATGATGCAGACAATTACATTGGAAGCAACAGTATTTCCCGCAATATTAAGCTGATCCTCCCTCTAAAAAAATAAATACATTAGAAAAAAAATTTTAAACAGGAAATGCCCGTGCTCAGGTCTGTTCAACGCTGGTCCGACCAATCTGATTCCATGCTTGGGATATGTTCCGCATAGCGTCGGACAATAACATTGATGAATATGCTGAATCGGTGAGCGAGTTTATTAGCAAGTGCATCGGTGATGTTGTACCAACTGCAACTATTAAAACCTTACCCAACCAGAAACAGTGGATTGATGGCAGCATTCGTGCAAAGCTGAAAGCGCGAACCATTGCTTTTAATCAGAGCAAGGCGACCGGAAACATGACAGAATACAACTAGTGTAGCTATTCCCTCCGCAAGGCAATCAAACAAGTTAAGCGTCAGTATAGAGAAAAAGTAGAGTCGTAATTCAACGGCTCAGACACGAGAGGTATGTGGCTGAGTCTACAGTCAACCATGGACTACAAAAAGAAAACCAGCCCCGTCGCGGACCACGATGTCCTGCTCCCAGACAAACTAAACAACTTCTTTGCTCGCTTTGAGGACAATACAGTGCCAACGACACGGTCCGCTACCAAAACCTGCGGGCTCTCCTTCACCGCATCCAACGTGAGTAAAGCATTTAAACGTGTTAACCCTCGCAAGGCTGCCGTCCCAGACGGCATCCCTAGCCGCGTCCTCAGATCATGCGCAGACCAGCTGGCTGGTGTTTACGGACATGTTCCCACATGCTTCAAGAGGGCCACCATTGTTCCAGTTCCCAAGAAAGCTAAGGTAACTGAGCTCAATGACTACCGCCCCGTAGCACTCACTTCCGTCAGTCAAGGACCATATCACCTCCACCCTACCTGACACCCTAGACCCACTCCAATTTGCTTACTGCCCCAATACGTCCACAGAAGACGCAATCACAATCACCCTGCACACTGCCCTAACCCAGCTGGACAAGCGGAATACCTATGCAAGAATGCTGTTCATTGACTACAGCTCAGCATTTAACACCATAGTACCCTCCAAACTCATCATCAAGCTCGAGACCCTGGGTCTCGCCCCTCGGCTTGCGCAACTGGGTCCTGGACCGTCTGACGGTCCACCCCAGGTGGTAAGGGTTGAAAACAACATCTCCAACCCGCTGATCCTCAACTCTGGGGCTCCACAAGGGTGCGTTCTCAGCCCTCTCCTGTACTCCCTGTTCACCCATGACTGCGTGGTCATGCACGCCTCGAACTCAATCATCAAGTTTGCAGACGACACTACAGTGGTAGGCTTGATTACCAACAACGACGAGACGGCCTACAGGGAGGAAGTGAGGGCCCTCGGAGTGTGGTGTCAGGAAAATAACCACACACTCAAAGTCAACAAAACAGAGGAGATGATCGTGGACTTCAGGAAACAGCAGAGGGAGCACCCCCCCCCCTATCCACATTGATGGGACAGTAGTGGAGAAGGTGGAAAGTTTTAAGTTCCTCGGCGTACAGATCACGGACAAATTGAAATGGTCCACCCACACAGACAGCGTTGTGAAGAAGGCGCAACAGTGCCTCTTCACCCTCAGGTGGATGAAGAAATTCGGCTTGTCACCAAAAACACTCACAAACCTTTACAGATGCTCAATCGAGAGCATCCTGTCGGGCTGTATCACAGCCTGGGACGGCAACTGCTCCACCCACAACCGTAAGGCTCTCCAGAGGGTAGTGAGGTCTGCACAACGCATCACCAGGGGCAAAGTACCTGCTCTCCAGGACACCTACACCACCCGATGTCACAGGAAGGCCAAAAAGATCATCAAGGACAGCAACCACCCGAGCCACTGCCTGTTCACCCCACTATCGTCCAGAAGGCGAGGTCAGTACAGGTGCATCAAAGCTGGGACCGAGAGACTGAAAAACAGCTTCTATTTCAAGGCCATCAGACTGTTAAACAGCCATCACTAACATTGAGTGGTTGCTGCTAAAATTCTGACTCAATCTCTAGTCACTTTAATAATAACAAATTGGATGTAATAAATGTATCACTAGTCACTTTAAACTATGCCACTTTATATAATGTTTACATACCCAACACTATATACTGTACTCTATACCATCTACTGCATCTTTCCTATGCCGTTCGGCCATCGCTCATCCATATATTTATATGTACATATTCTTATTCATTCCTTTACACTTGTGTGTATAAGGTTGTTGTTGTGAAATTCTTAGATTCTTGTTAGATATTACTGCATGGTCGGAACTAGAAGCACAAGCATTTCGTTACATTCACATTAACATCTGCTAACCATGTGTATGTGACAAATAAAATTTGATTTGATAAATGTAATAGTTAATATCATAGTGAATGTTATAGTAAATATTATAGTAAATGGTATAGTTAATGGTATAGTGAATGTTAGTGAATGTTATAGTACATGTCAGTCAATGTTAGCAATGTTACAGTGAATGTCATGGTAAATGTCATAGTAAATGTTATAGTAAATGTTATAGTGAATGTTATAGTAAATGTTAAAGTAGATGACATAGTAAATGTTAGTAAATGGTATAGTAGATGTTATAGAAAATGATATAGTAAATGGTACAGGATGTTATAGTGAATGTTAGAGTAGATGTTATAGTAAATGCTATAGTGAATGTTATAGTACATGGTATAGTGATTGTTTTAGTGAATGTTAGTAAATGTCATGGTTAATATTATAGTAAATGGTATAGTGAATGGTATAGTGCATGTTATAGTAAATGTTAGTACATTTTATAGTGAATGGTGTAGTAAATATGATTGTGAATGTTATAGTGAATGTTAGTAAATGTTATTGTAGATGTCATAGTAAATGTTATAGTACATGGTATAGTGAATGTTGTAGTGAATGTTATATTGAATGTTATAGTAAATGCTAGTAAATGTTACAGTGAATGGTATAGTGAATGTTATAGAAAATGTCATAGTGAATGGTATAGTTAATGTTATAGTAATTGTTATAGCTAATGTTAGTAAATGTTAGAGTAGATGTTATAGGAAATGTTAGTAAATGTCATAGTGAATGGTATAGTGAATGTTATATTAAATGTCAGTGAATGTTATAGTGAATGTTGTAGTGAATGTTATAGTGAATGTTGTAGTGAATGTTATAGTGAATGTTATAGTGAATGTTGTAGTGAATGTTAGTAATCGTATAGTGAATGTTAGAAATGTTATAATGAATGGTATAGTGAATGTTATAGTGAATGTTATAATGAATGGTATAGTGAATGTTATATTAAATGTCAGTGAATGTTACAGTGAATGTTGTAGTGAATGTTAGTAATGTTATAGTGAATGTCATAGTGAATGGTACAGTGACTGTTAGTAATGTTATAGTGAATGCTGTAGTGAATGTTAGTAATGTTATAGTGAATGTTATAGTGAATGTTGTAGTGAATGTTAGTAAAGTTATAGTGAATGTTGTAGTGAATGTTAGTAAAGTTATAGTGAATGTTATAGTACATGTTATAGTAAATGTTATAGTAAATGTTGTAGTAAATATTATGGTAAATATTATAGTGAATGTTATGAGGGAATAAAACAGAGAAGTCAGAACGAATAGTGAAGTAACGTGTTTGGTTTTAGCTTTGGTTAGATCATCATTTATTTATTTGTATGAATAACAGGAGACAATGTTGCAAGCATAAGACCTTATTCAGGGGATCTGTCAGTCTGGCTCTGAAGGAGAGCTGTGATCACCTGATTGTTCATGGTGAAGTCATACAATGACAAATCATTATCTTCCTGTAGCCCAGTGACTGAGTCAGTGTGTGATGGGACAGAGTGACAGGAAACACGTTCAATTCAAACAGACTGTGAGAATGTAACAACGTGACTGAAAGGAAGGCCAGATCACTCCCTGTCTGCTGCTAGCTGGAAGGCTAATGTTCAAATGACATGTATCATGTGGAGATAAAACACACACAAACCACACTCTTATCTTCTTGCTCGCTGACACCATTTTGCTCTCTAACAATCTTGCTAATTATAATAGTTAATTAATTCTGTGGCGGTGTCTTCATCAGGAGACCAACAACCTACATTTTCATTAATTAGACCTTCAACCCTTCGATCCATCTCTCCATCTCTCCATCAGCCCAATTCTCTCTCTCATCACCTCAACCCCCATTTACAGTACATCTCCATCTTGACCGCTCTCTTTCTTTTTTCTCTCACATGCCGTCCATCATTCTCCCTCTCTCTGTTCAATGTCAGTGTTAACATGGTGTATTTTACTACTGTCTATATGAGGTCGTAAACCTTCTGTGTGTGTGTCTGCTTGTATTCCATTAAAACCCTATCTCACCATGTGAGAACACCAGACGCCCCTCTCTGAGAAACTGCATTACCCATGAGCCCCAGTGTGACCTGGGTTGAGGTACAGAGGGACTACAGTATTGAGGCGATGGTTTACTCCCTCTACCACTTGCCACCAACGATGACTAATGACAACCAACACTGGTTGTACATAGACCCATGTTCCCTGTCTCAATTCCACTGAATAACAGTACAATTCCCCATCTCCATTCCACTGAATAACAGTACTATTCCCCATCTCCATTCCACTGAATAACAGTACTATTCCCCATCACCATTCCACTGAATAACAATGGAATGGAGATAGGGAATAGTACTGTTATTCAGTGGAATGGAGATGGGGAACAGTACTGTTATTCAGTGGAATGGAGATGGGGAATAGTACTGTTATTCAGTGGAATGGAGATGGGGAATAGTACTGTTATTCAGTGGAATGGAGATGGGGAATAGTACTGTTATTCAGTGGAATGGAGATGGGGAATAGTACTGTTATTCAGTGGAATGGAGATAGGGAATAGTACTGTTATTCAGTGGAATGGAGATGGGGAATAGTACTGTTATTCAGTGGAATGGAGATGGGGAATAGTACTGTTATTCAGTGGAATGGAGATACATTTACATTTTACATTTAAGTCATTTAGCAGACGCTCTTATCCAGAGCGACTTACAAATTGGTGAATTCACCTTCTGACATCCAGTGGAACAGCCACTTTACAATAGTGCATCTAAATCATTTAAGGGGGGAGGGGTGAGAAGGATTACTTATCCTATCCTAGGTATTCCTTGAAGAGGTGGGGTTTTAGGTGTCTCCGGAAGGTGGTGATTGACTCTGCTGTCCTGGCGTCGTGAGGGAGTTTGTTCCACCATTGGGTGGCCAGAGCAGCGAACAGTTTTGACTGGGCTGAGCGGGAACTGTACTTCCTCAGTGGTAGGGAGGCGAGCAGGCCAGAGGTGGATGAACGCAGTGCCCTTGTTTGGGTGTAGGGCCTGATCAGAGCCTGGAGGTACTGCGGTGCCGTTCCCCTCACAGCTCCGTAGGCAAGCACCATGGTCTTGTAGCGGATGCGAGCTTCAACTGGAAGCCAGTGGAGAGAGCGGAGGAGCGGGGTGACGTGAGAGAACTTGGGAAGGTTGGACACCAGACGGGCTGCGGCGTTCTGGATGAGTTGTAGGGGTTTAATGGCACAGGCAGGGAGCCCAGCCAACAGCGAGTTGCACTGTTATTCAGTGGAATGGAGATGGGGAATAGTACTGTTATTCAGTGGAATGGAGATGGGGAATAGTACTGTTATTCAGTGGAATGGAGATGGGGAATAGTACTGTTATTCAGTGGAATGGAGATGGGGAATAGTACTGTTATTCAGTGGAATGGAGATGGGGAATAGTACTGTTATTCAGTGGAATGGAGATGGGGAATAGTACTGTTATTCAGTGGAACGGAGATAGGGAATAGTACTGTTATTCAGTGGAATGGAGATGGGGAATTGTACTGTTATTCAGTGGAATGGAGATGGGGAATAGTACTGTTACTCAGTGGAATGGAGATGGGGAATAATACTGTTACTCAGGGGAATGGAGATGGGGAATAGTACTGTTATTCAGTGGAATGGAGATGGGGAATAGTACTGTTATTCAGTGGAATGGAGATGGGGAATAGTACTGTTATTCAGTGGAATGGAGATGGGGAATAGTACTGTTATTCAGTGGAATGGAGATGGGGAATAGTACTGTTATTCAGTGGAATGGAGATGGGGAATAGTACTGTTACTCAGGGGAATGGAGATGGGGAATGGTACTGTTATTCAGTGGAATGGAGATGGGGAATAGTACTGTTACTCAGGGGAATGGAGATGGGGAATAGTACTGTTATTCAGTGGAATGGAGATGGGGAATAGTACTGTAATTCAGTGGAATGGAGATGGGGAATAGTACTGTTATTCAGTGGAATGGAGATGGGGAATAGTACTGTTATTCAGTGGAATGGAGATGGGGAATAGTACTGTTATTCAGTGGAATGGATATGGGGAATAGTACTGTTATTCCAGTGGAATGGAGATGGGGAATTGTACTGTTATTCAGTGGAATGGAGATGGGGAACAGTACTGTTATTCAGTGGAATGGAGATGGGGAATAGTACTGTTATTCAATTCCCCATCTCAGTTCCACTGAATAACAGTACAATTCCCCATCTCTATTCCACTGAATAAAAGTACTATTCCCCATCTCCATTCCACTGTATAACAGTACAATTCCCCATCTCTATTCCACTGAATAACAGTACAATTCCCCATCTCCATTCCACTGAATAACAGTACAATTCCCCATCTCCATTCCACTGAATAACAGTACTATTCCCCATCTCCATTCCACTGAATTACAGTACTATTCCCCATCTCCATTCCAATGAATAACAGTACTATTCCCCATCTCCATTCCACTGAATAACAGTACTATACCCCATCTCCATTCCACTGAATAACAGTACAATTCCCCATCTCCATTCCACTGAATAACAGTACTATTCCCTATCTCCGTTCCACTGAATAACAGTACAATTCCCCATCTCCATTCCAATGAATAACAGTACTATTCCCCATCTCCATTCCACTGAATAACAGTACTATTCCCCATCTCCATTCCACTGAATAACAGTACTATTCCCCATCTCCATTCCACTGAATAACAGTACTATTCCCCATCTCCATTCCACTGAATAACAGTACTGTTCCCTTTCTCTTTTCCACTGGAAAATCAGTTTTGTTCCCTATGTCTATTCCACTGGAAAAACAGTTTTGTTCCCTATCTCCATTCAACTGGAAAAACAGTTTTGTTCCCTATGTCTATTCCACTGAAAAAAACAGTTTTGTTCCCTATGTCTATTCCACTGGAAAAACAGTTTTGTTCCCTATCTCCATTCCACTGGAAAAACAGTTTTGTTCCCTATCTCTATTCCACTAGAAAAACAGTTTTGTTCCCTATGTCTTTTCCACTGGAAAAAGAGTTTTGTTCCCTATGTCTATTCCACTGGAAAAACAGTTTTGTTCCCTATGTCTATTCCACTGGAAAAACAGTTTTGTTCCCTATCTCCATTCCACTAGAAAAACAGTTTTGTTCCCTATCTCCATTCCACTAGAAAAACAGTTTTGTTCCCTATCTCTATTCCACTCGAATCATTACCCAGTTATTCACATCAAATGGGCCTTGATCCTTCCACAGGCTGTTCTGAAAATGGTCCAACCATTACTGCCAACACTCCTGTCAGCTAGTTGTAAGGCAACAGATTGTCTACCATGATATTGATGATTAACCCTTGATAGACTGGTGTTGTTTAGAGACTCTGATCTATCAAGAGCATCCTTCTGTCTTACTCCTTCCTCTCTATCAGTCTGTCACTGTGAGAAGTGTTAGACTGTTGGTCGGTGTTAGTCCATAGTGATGGTGGCAAAATGGCCCCCCTTCTTCTCCCTCCATCACTTGCTCTCTCACTTTGTCTCTCTCCAGAGAGATGTAACCCAGATTTCAAAATGAATTGCTGCCTATTCCCCTCCCTCCCTCCCTCCCTCCCTCCCTCCCTCCCTCCCTCCCTCCCTCCCTCCCTCCCTCCCTCCCTCCCTCCCTCCCTCCCTCCCTCCCTCCCTCCCTCCCTCCCTCCCTCCCTCTCTCTCTGTCTCTCTCTCTGTCTCTCTCTCTCTCTCTCTGTCTGTCTCTCTGTCTCTCTCTCTCCTCTCTCTGTCTCTCTCTCGGTGTCTCTCTCTCTCTCTCTCCTATCCCATCTTCTTCTTGGTAAAAAAGAATCAATCTTAAAGAGAATTCCATCTCTCC
Source organism: Oncorhynchus masou masou (assembly GCF_036934945.1). NCBI lineage: Eukaryota > Metazoa > Chordata > Actinopteri > Salmoniformes > Salmonidae > Oncorhynchus > Oncorhynchus masou. The sequence goes on along the minus strand of NC_088240.1, from coordinate 77,794,203 downwards.
ATCTCTTCTCCCTCTTCACCCTGTGTGGGTTAACTTAACGGATACATAGCAGTCCACGCCTCCTCTTTCTTCTCTCGTTCTTGGAAAGCTTCAATCTCATCCCTTGTTACTTGCTCTTTTTTTGTAGGCAGCTCTTTTTCCCAGCTCTTCCTCCCTGCTCTTCGTCCCTGCCACCACTTGCCTCTCTCTCTCTCTTTCCTTCACTTTTTCTTTTTTGACGTGACCAGCGACAGGTTCAGAGCGATAGCAGGCTGCCTATCAAAGGAGGAGAGATAAAGAGAGGGGGAGAGGAAGAGGAGAAGCCTGCTCTTTGATCAAGTCTGTCAGCCCAAACAACCACAAATACAGGTAATGTCTCTCTCTTTCTCTTTGTTTCTCCCTCTCTCCTTTCACTTCTATCTCCACGCAGCTTTCCACTCTGTTCCTTATTTGTTGAGCATTCCCTTTTTTTCTTGAATTAGTTTGTTCTGTTTCTGTGTTCTTTCAGCCCTCCCTGTCTCTGGTATTCACCCATTGGATCGATTTCCTCCATCTTCCGGTGTGCCATAATCATTTCAACAGGTTCTGTTTGCTATGCTGTACGCTCTCGGCTTATTTACTTATTCATTCAATCTCTGTTGTGGTTTCATTTATCATTTAGCAGTTTGCTACCCCTTTTCTCTCAGTTAAATATTTCACATTGCTAGTTTTTCCTCACTTTTGACTCATATTGACTGAGCATGATAATACATTCCAAACTTTTATGGAGAAATTAACACAATATCAAAACAGGACAAAGAGGAAGGAGACAAGGACAGAGAGGGTACCAGTTCTAATATTGGAGTAGGGTGGGGGGTGCAACAGGAGGTGCAGTTGACATGCGATAAGGGTGTTTGGTTGTCAGGGCAACCCAGGGTGTTTGGTTGTCAGGGGGATGTGGGAGGTTGCAGTTGGCATGGCGTGGCGATGAGGATAGATGGGGTGAGAGAGAGAAAGCGAGCGAGTATGAAGTGGGACATATGTGGGACACAGTGTGAATTTCACTAATCGTTCTGTGTCTCTGGGTCTCTGAGGAGAGCTCTGTCTCAATGTGTGAATTAACCTCTCTCCTTTTTATACATTCCCTCTCCCTCCCTCTCCCTCTGCTCATCCCTCTGTCCCCTGTCTGGGTCCTTTTATTCTCTCTCTCTCTCTCTCTCTCTCTCTCTCTGTCTCTCTCTCTCCCTCCCTCTCCCTCTGCTCATCCCTCTGTCCCCTGTCTGGGTCATTTTATTCTCTCTCTCTCTCTCTCTCTCTCCCTCATCCCTCTGCTCATCCCTCTGTCCCCTGTCTGGGTCCTTTTATTCTCTCTCTCTCTCTCTCTCTCTCTCTCTCTCTCTCTCTCTCTCTCTCCCTCCCTCATCCCTCTGCTCATCCCTCTGTCCCCTGTCTGGGTCCTTTTATTTCTCTCTCTCTCTCTCTCTCTCTCTCTCTCTCTCTCTCTCTCTCTCTCTCTCTCTCCCTCCCTCATCCCTCTGCTCATCCCTCTGTCCCCTGTCTGGGTCCTTTTATTCTCTCTCTCTCTCTCTCTCTCTCTCTCTCTCTCTCTCTCTCTCTCCCTCCCTCATCCCTCTGCTCATCCCTCTGTCCCCTGTCTGGGTCCTTTTATTCTCTCTCTCTCTCTCTCTCTCTCTCCCTCATCCCTCTGCTCATCCCTCTGTCCCCTGTCTGGGTCCTTTTATCTCTCTCTCTCTCTCTCTCTCTCTCTCTCTCTCTCTCTCTCTCTCTCTCTCTATCTCGCTCTCTCTCTCTCACTCTCTCTTTCTCTCTCTCTCTCTCCCTCATCCCTCTGCTCATCCCTCTGTCCCCTGTCTGGGTCCTTTTATTCTCTCTCTCTCTCTCTCTCTCTCTCTCTCTCTCTCTTTTGCTCCCTCTCTCTCTCTCTCTCTCTCTCTCTCTCTCACTCTCTCTCTCTCTCTCTCTCTCCCTCTCCCTCTCCCTCTCCCTCCCTCTCCCTCTGCTAATCCCTCTGTCCCCTGTCTGGTTCCTCCAGGCAGCATGTCTACTCCCGTGTCCCCGTCCCCTTCCCTCTCCCCTCTGACCCTGGCCTCCCCCGTGGCCACCCCTGGGGCCTCTCCCCTGCCCTCCCCCCTCACCCCCCCTCCCAGGGTGCCAGTGTTCCAGAGGAAGGGGGCGCTGAAACACAAGAGGATCATCGAGGTCAAGGACCACCAGTTCACCGCTCGCTTCTTCAAACAGCCCACCTTCTGCAGCCACTGCACTGACTTCATCTGGTAAATACACACACACAGTGAAATACACACACACAGCGAAATACACACACAGCTTAATACACACACACAGCGAAATACACACACAGCTTAATACACACACACAGCGAAATACACACACACAGCGAAATACACACACACAGCGAAATACACACACAGCAAAATACACACACAGCGAAATACACACACAGCTTAATACACACACACAGCGAAATACACACACACAGCGAAATACACACACACAGCGAAATACACACACACACAGCGAAAAACACACACACAGCGAAATACACACACACAGCGAAATACACACACACACACAGCGAAATACACACACACAGCGAAATACACACACACAGCTAAATTCAAACACACACAGCGAAATACACACACACTGCGAAATACACACACAGAGTGAAATACACACACAGCTTAATACACACACGCAGCGAAATACACACACAGCTTAATACACACACACAGTGAAATACACACACAGCTTAATACACACACACAGCTAAATTCAAACACACACAGCGAAATACACACACACAGCGAAATACACACACACACAGCGAAATACACACACACACAGCAAAATACACACACACAGCGAAATACACACACACAGCGAAATACACACACACACAGCGAAATACACACACACAGCGAAATACACACACACAGCGAAATACACACACACAGCGAAATACACACACACAGCGAAATACACACACACAGCGAAAAACACACACACAGCGAAATACACACACACAGCGAAATACACACACACACACACAGCGAAATACACACACACAGCGAAATACACACACACAGCTAAATTCAAACACACACAGCGAAATACACACACACTGCGAAATATACACACAGAGTGAAATACACACACAGCTTAATACACACACACAGCGAAATACACACACAGCTTAATACACACACACAGCGAAATACACACACAGCTTAATACATACACACAGCTAAATTCAAACACACACAGCGAAATACACACACACACAGCGAAATACACACACAGTGAAATACACACACACACACAGCGAAATACACACACACAGCAAAATACACACAAACACAGCGAAATACACACACACACACACACAGTGAAATACACACACACACAGCGAAATACACACACAGTGAAATACACACACACACAGCGAAATACACACACACACAGCGGAATACACACACACACACAGCTAAATGCACACACACAGCGAAATACACACACACAGCGAAATACACACAAACAGCGAAATACACACACACACAGCGAAATACACACACACACAGCGAAATACACACACACAGCGGAATACACACACACAGCGGAATACACACACACAGCTAAATGCACACACACAGCGAAATACACACACACACAGCAAAATACACACACACACAGAGCGAAATACACACACACACAGCGAAATACACACACACAGCTAAATTCAAACACACACAGCGAAATACACACACACAGCGAAATACACACACACACACACAGTGAAATACACACACACACAGCGAAATACACACACACACAGTGAAATATACACACACACAGCGAAATACACACACACAGTGAAATCCACACACACACAGCGAAATACACACACAGCGGAATACACACACACAGCTAAATGCACACACACAGCGAAATACACACACACAGCGAAATACACACAAACAGCGAAATACACACACACACAGCGAAATACACACACAGGTATATACACACACACAGCTAAATTCAAACACACACAGCGAAATACACACACACAGCGAAATACACACACACACAGCGAAATACACACACACAGCGAAATACACACACACAGCGAAATACACACACAGCTTAATACACACACACAGCGAAATACACACACAGCTTAATACACACACACAGCAAAATACACACACACACAGCGAAATACACACACACAGTGAAATACACACACACAACAAAATACACACCGCGAAATACACACACACACACACAGCGAAATACACACACACAGCGAAATACACACACAAACAGCGAAATACACACACACACACACAGTGAAATACACACACACACAGCGAAATACACACACACAGTGAAATACACACACACAGCGAAATACACACACACAGTGAAATACACACACACAGCGAAATACACACACACAGCGAAATACACACACACACACAGTGAAATACACACACACACAGCGAAATACACACACACAGCGGAATACACACACACACACACACACAGCTAAATGCACACACACAGCGAAATATACACACACACACAGCGAAATACACACACACACAGAGCGAAATACACACACACACAGTGAAATACACACACACAGCGAAATACATACACACACACAGTGAAATACACACACACAGCGAAATAGACACACACAGCTTAATACACACACAGCTATATACACACAACAGAAATGCTTCATTAGTTCCCAGCTCGCCTCTGCAAACATCCCACAAAATGCAGCCCCTGCACAGCCTTCACCTGGTAATCCACACTCACGCACACACACACACACACACACACACACACACACACACACACACACACACACACACACACACACACACACACACACACACACACACACACACACACACACACACACACACACACACACACATCATGAATCTGCAGAAACCCACACTTACACACACATTATGAATCTGCAGAAACCCACACTTACACATACACATTATGAATCTGCAGAAACCCACACTTACACACACATTATGAATCTGCAGAAACCCACACTTACAATCACATTAGGAATCTGCAGAAACCCACTCTTACAATCACATTATGAATCAGCAGAAACCCACACTTACACACACTCCAGGTCTCAATAGTTCACTGGCCACCTCTTCAAACTTCCCACTAACTCTAAAACTGCAGCCACAGCACCAACTTCATCTGGTAAACACACACACACCACTAGACAGTACAGTGTGTGTACACAGACACAAAACACACAGTAACACACATTTTCATGCTCACACAGCCACCATACATGACCCAAGACTGGTTGGAAGTCCAGTATCATGTACAGTAAGCTCATTCTGGCAGACACACCCAAAGCAGGCCAGTGTAGAATCTGTGCGTGCACGTCTCTGTGCGTGCGTGTGCGTGTGGACATATGGTGGAGAGGGTAGGCTGAGTGCAGGCCTCTCCTCTAGCCAACAGCCTCTGGGAAGTTTGCAGTACATTTCGGTGAATGACTGTCAAAGTTACAGTCTGATTATTTAACTAAGGAAAGATAGATATGGTAGCGCTCTCTTAGATTTTGGTTTGGTCGTTTAAAAATACACATCACAAAAACCCCATAGCACTCCAGACAGCAGTCTTCCACACGAGTTACAGGCATCTCTGCATCTCTCCCTGTGGAGATTCTGCTGGTTTCCTACAATAGACATGATAAAAGAGATCAGTACTACACAGTTCAAATCACATCCTCTAGGGCTGTATACTATTGACAACAAACACCAGGGGATTGAAAGGAGACTTTATATTGTCAATATTCTGCCTGCGGGGCTTTTGTCTCCTCTCCATTCCCCTGGTACAGGAATAGATCGCTACACATTATCATATGACAGCCATGTATATGTGGAGGATGTATGGCCGAATAAATAGATATGTATCTTTATTCTGATTCAGAGGGGTTGGGTTAAATGAGGAAGACACATTTCAGTTGAATGCATTCAGTTGTACAACTGACTAGGTAGTCTGTTTCCCTTTCCCTACTTTCCTAATATAATAGGATTCTCCAGATAGATGCTTTTGGCTTGTCTTTTGTCCTGTCATCCTATGACCATCCGGTGGTGCTGTTTGGCCTGTCTAATGTAGCTCTGCCTCTCTTGCACTTTCTGGTGGAGAGTACAAAGAACTGTCATAGTACTGAACCACCGAGAGTGGTTTACACTCCTCGTCTCCTCTCCTTCATCTGTGCTGATATGGAAACACTGCAGAGGTGAAACCAATATGGCGGATGTCATTTCCCCTCCTTCACTAGGTCACAAGTCTGTCACTGTCAGAGGAAGGAGAAGAGAGGAGAGGAGAGAAGAGGAGAGGAGAGAAGAGGAGAGGAGAGGAGAGGAGAGGAGAGGAGAGGAGAGGAGAGGAGAGGAGAGGAGAGGAGAGGAGAGGAGAGGAGAGGAGAGGAGAGGAGAGGAGAGGAGAGGAGAGGAGAGGATGAGAACTCTGTGACTATTGAGATGAACCTGGGGGTACTTCAGTGTGACCCTCAAGGGCCCTCTCTCTGTAGGGTGTTGTTCTCCCGCCTCTCTGCTGCTTACCTTTTAATCAGCAGCTGATTCACAGCCAGTAAACTGGCTGAGTGGGCTCTTTAACCAATCAATGGCTTTAATTATTAAATTAAGATCTAAGGAGAGTAGTAGAAGACTGCAACTCTGGAGGAGGAGGAGGAGGAAGAGGAGGAGGGAGGAGGAAGAGGAGGAGGAGGGGGGAGGATGAAGGGGAGAATGGGGGAGGAGGGAGTGACTGGGTGTTTGGTGTGTGTGAGAGGCAACCCCCCCCCCCCCCAGTTGACCTGATCAGCACTGCAGTAAGTGTAGTATTCTATAGAGATGTCCTGCAGCTCACTCTCAGACTCTCACTGTATTTTTGCTGTTTTATTCCATAAAAGCTGTCACAAGGACATGTATTTGCCACAACACCCCGTAATCATGAGGGTTTCTGTTGACAAGGACGCATTTCGGCTTTATGGCCATAATGCGTCCTTGTCGGCTGCTGTTATTTGATAAAACAAAAGAATGAGCCATATCTATAAGTGTTATAGCCATCTTGATTTGTTAACATTGGATTATTCGTGGGTTACAGCACTGCACCAAATGATGCACCTCTTTCTGTTCAGGCCCATCTGCTCATCTTCCACTGAGCAGGCCAGTCCTTTCAGTTGTGTGGTTTGTAAGATCAGTGATGGTTTCTGTGTTGTGTTATGGTTTGTTCCACACAGGGGAATTGGAAAGCAGGGATTTCAATGTCAAGGTAAGGATTATTGGATCATAAGTTATCATTAATCAGCCGATCGTTACCCTTTTTTTTACAACACATTTTACAAATGCATTTGTCTGAAAACGTTAACAGCAATTATAGGCCTTAACCCCTAAGAGCAAGTCAAGGCAATAGTATCATTGATGAAGGAATATGTTATTTTGGTATTGATTGATGCATTGTGTTTTTGACATTGAACCCCTAGTGAACAATCTTGATCACAATGACATTCAGCAGTTTGTTTTTGTTTTTGACAAGACTAGAACACACACATTTTCCACATTATTCTTTGAATCAGATGAGGTTTTTATAAGCAGAGATCAAATGGATTTGGATGTAGTAATGTGTTGATTGTCTTTCTGCTCTGTGTTTTGTGGCAGTGTGCAGTTTCTCTGTCCACAAGCGATGTCACGAGTATGTAACCTTCACCTGTCCTGGAGCCCCCACTGCTCCTACAGAAGTGAGTCAATCTTCCCCCTTCTCCCAGCTTTTACACTCACCTTCCTTCCCTCCTTCCCTCCTTCCCTCCTCCCTTATCCATCCATCATTCCACACAGCCACACACACACACACACACACACACACACACACACACACACACACACACACACACACACACACACACACACACACACCTGTCCCTCTGTCTGTCATTCCTCCACTCCGCCTTTACTGTCATCCATCCTCATATAGATCTTTACGTCTCTCCATCTATTCATCCCTCCACTCCACACTTCCCCTTTTCAGGCCTCCCTCACTCCTCCCTTTATCTTGCCAATCCATCCAGAGAGAGGAAGAGAAAGAGAGAAAACAAAGAGGAGGAGTGGGGGATCCAGGTTGAGAGGGGGAGGAAGAGAGAGAGGAAGACTGAGAGACATGAGCAGAGGTAGAGAGGGTGAACAGATTGCTCCCTCTCTCTGTCTCTCTTTGGGATTTCAAAGAGATTTGTCTTTTTTCAGCTAAATAAACTGGATCAGAAATTAGGTCAAAGAGAAAGAGAGAGTGAGTGTGTGCAAAAAATGAGTGTGTGTGTATGTGAGGGAGAACGATTGACAGGACGGAATTGGGAGGAAGAGCTTGGCTCAGAAACTGCCTGATGGAGAGAGAGCGAGAGTTGGCAGAGATTGAAAGAGGTGGGGGGAGTTCTCAAAGTTAAGCTCAAAGGGTGTGAAATGGGGTTTGGGGAGTAGAGAGGGTGAGGAGAGAAGACAGACAGTTACAGAGGAAGGGGATGTGGATGGGGAAGAAACTGATAAGCTGAAAAGCAGATAGAGATGATTCAGGCTTCCCCAGGAACACATTCCATTAACATATCGAACTCTCTTCCCAGCACAGAAATGTAATTGGTTGCCATGAATATAACACTCTCAAACTCTCCCTCGTTTCTCCTCGTTTCCCCCCTGTTTATCACAACACATAAACATGAGGATGTTCCTCTCTCAATGACTTACTACTCTCATGTCTGTCTGTCTGTCTGTCTGTCTGTCTGTCTGTCTGTCTGTCTGTCTGTCTCAATGACTTACTACTTTCATGTCTGTCTGTCTGTCTGTCTGTCTGTCTGTCTGTCTGTCTGTCTGTCTGTCTGTCTGTCTGTCTGTCTGTCTCAATGACTTACTACTCTCATGTCTGTCTGTATGTCTGTCTGTCTGTCTGTCTCAATGACGTACTACTCTCATGTCTGTCTGTCTGTCTGTCTGTCTGTCTGTCTGTCTGTCTGTCTGTCTGTCTGTCTGTCTGTCTCAATGACTTACTACTCTCTTGTCTGTCTGTCTGTCTGTCTGTCTGTCTGTCTGTCTGACTGTCTGTCTGTCTCAATGACTTACTACTCTCATGTCTGTCTGTCTGTCTGTCTGTCTGTCTGTCTGTCTGTCTGTCTGTCTGTCTCAATGACTTACTACTTTCATGTCTGTCTGTCTGTCTGTCTGTCTGTCTGTCTGTCTGTCTGTCTGTCTGTCTGTCTGTCTCAATGACTTACTACTCTCATGTCTGTCTGTATGTCTGTCTGTCTGTCTGTCTGTCTCAATGATTTACTACTCTCATGTCTGTCTGTCTGTCTGTCTGTCTGTCTGTCTGTCTGTCTGTCTGTCTGTCTGTCTGTCTGTCTGTCTGTCTGTCTCAATGACTTACTACTCTCTTGTCTGTCTGTCTGTCTGTCTGTCTGTCTGTCTGTCTGTCTGTCTGTCTGTCTGTCTGTCTGTCTGTCTGTCTGTCTGTCTGTCTGTCTGTCTCAATGACTTACTACTCTCTTGTCTGTCTGTCTGTCTGTCTGTCTGTCTGTCTGTCTGTCTGTCTGTCTGTCTGTCTGTCTCAATGACTTACTACTCTCATGTCTATCTGTCTGTCTGTCTCAATTACGTACTACTCTCATGTCTGTCTCTCTCTCTCTCTCTCTGTCTGTCTGTCTGTCTGTCTGTCTGTCTGTCTGTCTGTCTGTCTGTCTGTCTGTCTGTCTCAATGACTTACTGCTCTCATGTCAATCTGTCTGTCTGACTCAATGACTTACTATTCTCATGTCTGTCTGTCTGTCTGGCTCAATGACTTACTACTCTCATGTCTATCTGTCTGTCTGTCTCAATGATGTACTACTATCATGTCTGTCTGTCTGTCTGTCTGTCTGTCTGTCTGTCTGTCTGTCTGTCTCAATGACTTACTGCTCTCATGTCTATCTGTCTGTCTGTCTCAATGACTTACTACTCTCATGTCTATCTGTCTGTCTGTCTGTCTGTCTCAATGACGTACTAATTACATGTCTGTCTGTCTGTCTGTCTGTCTGTCTGTCTGTCTGTCTGTCTGTCTGTCTGTCTGTCTGTCTGTCTGTCTGTCTGTCTGTCTGTCTGTCCGTCTGTCCCTGTCTCGTTCTCTCTCTCAGGACTTGAAGAGTAAACACAGATTTCGACCTCAGACCTACACTTCTCCAACGTTCTGTGATCACTGTGGTTCTCTGCTTTATGGCCTTATCCAACAGGGCATGAAATGCTCCTGTAAGTAACCAGACGTTCTGTTTCAAGTTTTATTAGTCAAAATGCTTACTTGCAGGTTCCTTCTCGACATTGCAACAACAATAAGACATAATAAAAGATAAGAATACCAACATAAAGTAAATGTCTCAGTAGAATAGAATAAACATTTTAGCATAAGTATAATACAGGAAGGTACAAGTTATAGTCCAATATTTACATGTGTTTTGGGGATGGGGGGATTGGGGGGAAATTGTTTAAATTGTGCAGTATGTATCAATCATAATAAGAGCAGCAGTTGTGATGTGTGTGTAGCATGAATGTACAGTATATGTGTGTGAGTGGTTTCTTACCACGTGTTATTATCTCTCTCTGTGTGTGTGTGTGTGTGTGTGTGTGTGTGTGTGTGTGTGTGTGTGTGTGTGTGTGTGTGTGTGTGTGTGTGTGTGTGTGTGTGTGTGTGTGTGTGTGTGTGTGTGTGTGTGTGTGTGTGTGTGTGTGTGTGTGTGTGTGTGTGTGTGTGTTGCTGCGTCTATACTTGTGTGCATGTACTACAGGTTGTGAGATGAATGTCCACAAGCGTTGTGAGAGCCTGGTGCCCAGCCTGTGTGGTCAAGATCATACAGAGAAGAGAGGCAGGATCCACCTGACCGTCCGGGGAGAGAACGAGGACATCTTCATCACAGGTCACAACTAAGTGTTGAGAAGAGTTGTCCCTAACCACTGATAGAGACAGGGTTTACATGTCTCTGTCACCCGGTGGTGTAAAGTACTAAGTGTTGAGAAGAGTTGTCCCTAACCACTGATAGAGACAGGGTTTACATGTCTCTGTCACCCGGTGGTGTAAAGTACTAAGTGTTGAGAAGAGTTGTCCCTAACCACTGATAGAGACAGGGTTTACATGTCTCTGTCACCCGGTGGTGTAAAGTACTAAGTGTTGAGAAGAGTTGTCCCTAACCACTGATAGAGACAGGGTTTACATGTCTCTGTCACCCGGTGGTGTAAAGTACTAAGTGTTGAGAAGAGTTGTCCCTAACCACTGATAGAGACAGGGTTTACATGTCTCTGTCACCCGGTGGTGTAAAGTACTAAGTGTTGAGAAGAGTTGTCCCTAACCACTGATAGAGACAGGGTTTACATGTCTCTGTCACCCGGTGGTGTAAAGTACTTAGTGTTGAGAAGAGTTGTCCCTAACCACTGATAGAGACAGGGTTTACATGTCTCTGTCACCCGGTGGTGTAAAGTACTAAGTGTTGAGAAGAGTTGTCCCTAACCACTGATAGAGACAGGGTTTACATGTCTCTGTCACCCGGTGGTGTAAAGTACTAAGTGTTGAGAAGAGTTGTCCCTAACCACTGATAGAGACAGGGTTTACATGTCTCTGTCACCCGGTGGTGTAAAGTACTAAGTGTTGAGAAGAGTTGTCCCTAACCACTGATAGAGACAGGGTTTACATGTCTCTGTCACCCGGTTGTGTAAAGTACTAAGTGTTGAGAAGAGTTGTCCCTAACCACTGATAGAGACAGGGTTTACATGTCTCTGTCACCCGGTGGTGTAAAGTACTTAGTGTTGAGAAGAGTTGTCCCTAACCACTGATAGAGACAGGGTTTACATGTCTCTGTCACCCGGTGGTGTAAAGTACTAAGTGTTGAGAAGAGTTGTCCCTAACCACTGATAGAGACAGGGTTTACATGTCTCTGTCACTCGGTTGTGTAAAGTACTTAGTGTTGAGAAGAGTTGTCCCTAACCACTGATAGAGACAGGGTTTACATGTCTCTGTCACCCGGTGGTGTAAAGTACTAAGTGTTGAGAAGAGTTGTCCCTAACCACTGATAGAGACAGGGTTTACATGTCTCTGTCACCCGGTGGTGTAAAGTACTAAGTGTTGAGAAGAGTTGTCCCTAACCACTGATAGAGACAGGGTTTACATGTCTCTGTCACCCGGTGGTGTAAAGTACTAAGTGTTGAGAAGAGTTGTCCCTAACCACTGATAGAGACAGGGTTTACATGTCTCTGTCACCCGGTTGTGTAAAGTACTAAGTGTTGAGAAGAGTTGTCCCTAACCACTGATAGAGACAGGGTTTACATGTCTCTGTCACCCGGTGGTGTAAAGTACTTAGTGTTGAGAAGAGTTGTCCCTAACCACTGATAGAGACAGGGTTTACATGTCTCTGTCACCCGGTGGTGTAAAGTACTAAGTGTTGAGAAGAGTTGTCCCTAACCACTGATAGAGACAGGGTTTACATGTCTCTGTCACTCGGTTGTGTAAAGTACTTAGTGTTGAGAAGAGTTGTCCCTAACCACTGATAGAGACAGGGTTTACATGTCTCTGTCACCCGGTGGTGTAAAGTACTAAGTGTTGAGAAGAGTTGTCCCTAACCACTGATAGAGACAGGGTTTACATGTCTCTGTCACCCGGTGGTGTAAAGTAAAAAACTTTCAAGTCCTACTTAAGTCATTTTTTAGGCTATTTGGAGTTTACTACATATTTAACTAGGCAGGTCAGTTAAGAACAAATCCTTATTTTTAAAGACGGCCTAGGAACAGTGGGTTAACTGCCTGTTCAGGAGCAGAACGACAGATTTGTTCCTTGTCAGCTCGTTGGTTTGAACTTGCAACCTTCCGGTTGCTATTCCAACACTCTAACCACTAGACTACACTGTCCATACATTTTCCCTGACACCCCAAAGTATTCATTACATTTTGAACAGGACAGTAAAACGGTACAATTCATGCACTTATCAACAGAACACTAAACACTGGTCATCCCTACATCCCTACTGCCTCTGATCTGGTGGACTCATTAAACACACATGCTTCGTTTGTAAATGATGTCTACATGTTGGAGTTTGCCCCTGGCTATCCATAAAAATATATCCATATGAAAATGGTGCCATATGGTTTTCTTAAAATCAGGAATTTGAAATTGTTTATACTTTTACTTTTGATACTTAAGTATATTTAAACCAAATACATTTAGACTTTTACTCAAGTAGTATTTTACTGGGTTACTTTTACTTTTACTTGAGTCTTTTTCTATTAAAGTAGCTTTACTTTTACTCGTATGACAATTGGATACTTTTTCCTCCACTGCTGTCACTCTACCATTCGCACTGTCAGGTACTGACCACTAGGCAGAGTGGGGGAGCTGAATACAGGCACACACTCCTACAAGTCATGCTATCTGTGGTGCATCGACCGATGCCAAATCTTAAATTGATCACCCTGTTGTAGCAGCAATTTTCATGCACAGAAGGAATTGCAAACTTGTAGTGTTTTCAAGTTTAAAAAGGATTCGAAAGTTTGTAATGTCAGACTTGATTTGCACTAATACTTTGTTTCATCTCCTACACAAAATGTACATTCATCATAATCCACATAATATTCACATTTCCTGTTGCAGCAGGATTATTTTCCTGCTGTGAGAAACTGGTTCAAATTAAGATGTGGCATCTGTATGGCCATCTATGCTTTCCATTGTCTGAGTCTTTCCCTCTGCCGCTCCACCCCCCTCTCTCCCCCCTCAGTGCGGGAGGCTCGTAACCTGATCCCCATGGACCCCAACGGTCTGTCTGACCCCTACGTGAAGCTCAAGCTAATCCCTGACCCCAAGAGCCAGAGCAAACAGAAGACCAAGACTATCCGCTCCACACTCAACCCCGTCTGGAACGAGAGCTTCACCTTGTGAGTGTGTGTGTGTGTGTGTGTGTGTGTGTGTGTGTGTGTGTGTGTGTGTGTGTGTGTGTGTGTGTGTGTGTGTGTGTGTGTGCGTGTGTGTGTGTGTACCAGTAGTTCTGGGAACTCTGCACAGGGAACAAGACTTGTGTTAGCCCCGGTAGCTTTATCTCAGTGGACTGGCATGGTCTTGAGGTGTGCAGATGACTGGAGGTCGGATACCTGGTCGGTAACCTCTTTCACTCCCATCTCTCTCCCCAGCTCGGTGCGTGGGCGGCAGTGGGACCGTCGTCTGTCGGTGGAGGTGTGGGATTGGGATCGTACGTCTCGGAATGACTTCATGGGATCGCTGTCGTTCGGAGTGAGCGAGATATTCCGTCACTCAGTTAGCGGCTGGTTCAAACTGCTGGATCAGGATGAGGGAGAGTACTACAACATGCCTGTCCCTGACGAAAATGTAAGACATACTCTCATGCAGTGGATTATGGGTAGTTTAGTTAGAGTTATAGAAAACATATATTATATATAACTATTGGTATATACAGGTATATTTAGACTCGGAGTATGACCAAACAAAATGTGTGTGAGTTCCCTCACTTTGGCCACCAGGGTGCAGGAGTGCTTCATTAAAATCCATACATTGCAGGTTTGTGTGTGTGTGGATGTGTGTGACAGTTTTATTATAACTAAGCCCTCCCCCCCTCCCCCCTCCTCTCTTCAATAGGAGCCTAGTGGTCTAGATGCTATTCCCCCCTCCCTTCTCCCCCCCTCCCTGAGGCCTGCCCCTGTGTCTGTGTCTGTTCCTGTCCCCGTGTCTGTCCTGTCCCCCTCAGCCCCGTCAGTCCCCTGTCTGGCCACCCTACCTGCAGGACCGGTCAAGCCCAGGATTTGCCTCCAGGACTTCAACTTCCTCATGGTGCTGGGAAAAGGCAGCTTCGGAAAGGTACTGAAACACACCTACACCTGCCTGTAGACACACTGTAATAAACATAACACACCTTTCTGTTGAAACACTGTAATAAGCATAACACACCTGCCTGTTGAAACACTGTAATAAACATAACACACCTGCCTGTTGAAACACTGTAATAAACATAACACACCTGTCTGTAGACACAATGTAATAAACATAACACACCTGTCTGTTGAAACACTGTAATAAACATAACACACCTGCCTGTTGAAACACTGTAATAAACATAACACACCTGCCTGTAGACACACTGTAATAAACATAACACACCTGCCTGTTGAAACACTGTAATAAACATAACACACCTGTCTGTAGACACACTGTAATAAACATAACACACCTGTCTGTAGACACACTGTAATAAACATAACACACCTGCCTGTTGAAACACTGTAATAAACATAACACACCTGTCTGTAGACACACTGTAATAAACATAACACACCTGTCTGTTGAAACACTGTAATAAACATAACACACCTGTCTGTAGACACACTGTAATAAACATAACACACCTGCCTGTAGACACACTGTAATAAACATAACACACCTGCCTGTAGACACACTGTAATAAACATAACACACCTGCCTGTAGACACACTGTAATAAACATAACACACCTGTCTGTTGAAACACTGTAATAAACATAACACACCTGCCTGTAGACACACTGTAATAAACATAACACAACCGCCTGTAGACACACTGTAAAAACACACCTACACCTGCCTGTAGACACACTGTTATAAACATAACACACCTGCCTGTAGACACACTGTAATAAACATAACACACCTGCCTGTAGACACACTGTAATAAACATAACACACCTGCCTGTAGACACACTGTAAAAACACACCTACACCTGTCTGTAGACACACTGTAATAAACATAACACACCTGCCTGTAGACACACTGTAATAAACATAACACACCTGCCTGTAGACACACTGTAATAAACATAACACACCTGCCTGTAGACACTGTAATAAACATAACACACCTGTCTGTTGAAATACTGTAATAAACATAACATACCTGCCTGTTGAAACACTGTAATAAACATAACACACCTGCCTGTAGACACACTGTAATAAACATGACACACTGTAATAAACATGACACACTGTAATAAACATAACACACCTGCCTGTAGACACACTGTAATAAATATAACACACCTGTCTGTAGACACACTGTAATAAACATAACACACCTGCCTGTAGACACACTGTAATAAACATAACACACCTGTCTGTAGACACACTGTAATAAATATAACACACCTGCCTGTTGACACACTGTAATAAGCATGACACTGTAATAAACATAACACACCTGCCTGTTGACACACTGTAATAAACATAACACACCTGCCTGTAGACACACTGTAATAAGCATGACACTGTAATAAACATGACACACTGTAATAAACATAACACACCTGCCTGTTGACACACTGTAATAAACATAACACAACAGTCTGAAGACACACTGTAATAAACATAACACACCTGCCTGTAGACACACTGTAATAAACATAACACACCTGCCTGTAGACACACTGTAAAAACACACCTACACCTGCCTGTAGACACACTGTAATAAACATAACACACCTGCCTGTAGACATACTGTAATAAACATAACACGCCTGTCTGTAGACACACTGTAATAAACATAACACACCTGCCTGTAGACACACTGTAATAAACATAACACATCTGTCTGTAGACACACTGTAATAAACATAACACACCTGCCTGTAGACACACTGTAATAAACATAACACACCTGTCTGTTGAAACAATGTAATAGACATAACACACCTGTCTGTTGAAACACTGTAATAAACATCACACACCTGTCTGTAGACACACTGCAATAAACATAACACGCCTGTCTGTAGACACACTGTAATAAACATAACACAACAGTCTGTAGACACACTGTAATAAACATAACACACCTGCCTGTAGACACACTGTAATACACATAACACACCTGCTTGTAGACACACTGTAATAAACATAACACACCTGCCTGTAGACACACTGTAATAAACATAACACACCTGTCTGTAGACACACTGTAATAAACATAACACACCTGCCTGTAGACACACTGTAATAAACATAACACACCTGTCTGTTGACACACTGTAATAAACATAACACACCTGTCTGTTGAAACACTGTAATAAACATAACACACCTGCCTGTAGACACACTGTAATAAACATAACACACCTGCCTGTAGACACACTGTAATAAACATAACACACCTGCCTGTAGACACACTGTAATAAACATACACACCTGCCTGTAGACACACTGTAATAAACATAACACACCTGTCTGTTGAAACACTGTAATAAACATAACACACCTGCCTGTTGAAACACCGTAATAAACATAACACACCTGCCTGTAGACACACTGTAATAAACATAACACACCTGCCTATAGACACACTTTAATAAACATAACACACCTGCCTGTAGACACACTGTAATAAACATGACACACTGTAATAAACATGACACACTGTAATAAACATAACACACCTGCCTGTAGACACACTGTAATAAATATAACACACCTGTCTGTAGACACACTGTAATAAACATAACACACCTGCAGGTAGACACAATGTAATAAACATAACACACCTGTCTGTAGACACACTGTAATAAACATAACACACCTGCCTGTAGACACACTGTAATAAACAAAACACACCTGTCTGTAGACACACTGTAATAAACATAACACACCTGCCTGTAGACACACTGTAATAAACATAACACACCTGTCTGTAGACACACTGTAATAAACATAACACACCTGCCTGTAGACACACTGTAATAAACATAACACACCTGTCTGTAGACACACTGTAATAAACATAACACACCTGTCTGTAGACACACTGTAATAAACATAACACACCTGCCTGTAGACACACTGTAATAAATATAACACACCTGCCTGTTGACACACTGTAATAAGCATGACACTGTAATAAACATAACACACCTGCCTGTTGACACACTGTAATAAACATAACACACCTGCCTGTAGACACACTGTAATAAGCATGACACTGTAATAAACATGACACACTGTAATAAACATAACACACCTGCCTGTTGACACACTGTAATAAACATAACACACCTGCCTGTAGACACACTGTAATAAACATGACACACTGTAATAAACATAACACACCTGCTTGTAGACACACTGTAATAAACATAACACACCTGTCTGTTGACACACTGTAATAAACATAACACACCTGTCTGTTGAAACACTGTAATAAACATAACACACCTGCCTGTAGACACACTGTAATAAACATAACACACCTGCCTGTAGACACACTGTAATAAACATACACACCTGCCTGTAGACACACTGTAATAAACATAACACACCTGCCTGTAGACACACTGTAATAAACATAACACACCTGTCTGTTGAAACACTGTAATAAACATAACACACCTGCCTGTTGAAACACTGTAATAAACATAACACACCTGCCTGTAGACACACTGTAATAAACATAACACACCTGCCTATAGACACACTTTAATAAACATAACACACCTGCCTGTAGACACACTGTAATAAACATGACACACTGTAATAAACATGACACACTGTAATAAACATAACACACCTGCCTGTAGACACACTGTAATAAATATAACACACCTGTCTGTAGACACACTGTAATAAACATAACACACCTGCCTGTAGACACAATGTAATAAACATAACACACCTGCCTGTTGACACACTTTAATAAACATAACACACCTGCCTGTAGACACACTGTAATAAGCATGACACTGTAATAAACATGACACACTGTAATAAACATAACACACCTGCCTGTTGACACACTGTAATAAACATAACACACCTGCCTGTAGACACACTGTAATAAACATGACACACTGTAATAAACATAACACACCTGCTTGTAGACACACTGTAATAAACATAAAACACCTGTCTGTAGACACACTATAATAAACATAACACACCTGCCTGTAGACACACTGTAATAAACATGACACACTGTAATAAACATGACACACTGTAATAAACATAACACACCTGTCTAATAAACATAAAACACCTGCCTGTTGACACACTGTAATAAACATAACACACCTGCCTGTAGACACACTGTAATAAACATAACACACCTGCCTGTAGACACACTGTAATAAACATAACACACCTGCCTGTAGACATACTGTAATAAACATAACACACCTGCCTGTAGACACACTGTAATAAACATAACACACCTGCCTGTAGACACACTGTAATAAACATAACACACCTGTCTGTTGACACACTGTAATAAACATAACACACCTGCCTATAGACACACTGTAATAAACATAACACACCTGTCTGTAGACACACTGTAAAAACAAACCTACACTTGTCTGTAGACACACCTTAATAAACATAACACACCTGCCTGTAGACACACTGTAATAAACATGACACACTGTAATGAACATAACACACCTGCTTGTAGACACACTGTAATAAACATAAAACACCTGTCTGTAGACACACTATAATAAACATAACACACCTGCCTGTAGACACACTGTAATAAACATGACACACTTTAATAAACATGACACACTGTAATAAACATAACACACCTGTCTAATAAACATAAAACACCTGCCTGTTGACACATTGTAATAAACATAACACACCTGTCTGTAGACACACTGTAATAAACATAACACACCTGTCTGTAGACACACTGTAATAAACATGACACACTATAATAAACATAACACACCTGCCTGTAGACACACTGTAATAAACATGACACACTGTAATAAACATGACACACTTTAATAAATATGACACACTGTAATAAACATAACACACCTGCCTGTTGACACACTGTAATAAACATAACACACCTGCCTGTAGACACACTGTAATAAACATGACACACTGTAATAAACATAACACACCTGCTTGTAGACACACTGTAATAAACATAAAACACCTGTCCGTAGACACACTATAATAAACATAACACACCTGCCTGTAGACACACTGTAATAAACATGACACACTGTAATAAACATAACACACCTGTCTAATAAACATAAAACACCTGCCTGTTGACACACTGTAATAAACATAACACACCTGCCTGTAGACACACTGTAATAAACATAACACACCTGCCTGTAGACACACTGTAATAAACATAACACACCTGCCTGTAGACACACTGTAATAAACATAACACACCTGCCTGTAGACACACTGTAATAAACATAACACACCTGTCTGTTGACACACTGTAATAAACATAACACACCTGCCTATAGACACACTGCAATAAACATAACACACCTGTCTGTAGACACACTGTAAAAACAAACCTACACCTGTCTGTAGACACACTGTAATAAACATAACACACCTGCCTGTAGACACACTGTAATAAACATGACACACTGTAATAAACATAACACACCTGCTTGTAGACACACTGTAATAAACATAAAACACCTGTCTGTAGACACACTATAATAAACATAACACACCTGCCTGTAGACACACTGTAATAAACATGACACACTTTAATAAACATGACACACTGTAATAAACATAACACACCTGTCTAATAAACATAAAACACCTGCCTGTTGACACATTGTAATAAACATAACACACCTGTCTGTAGACACACTGTAATAAACATAACACACCTGTCTGTAGACACACTGTAATAAACATGACACACTATAATAAACATAACACACCTGCCTGTAGACACACTGTAATAAACATGACACACTGTAATAAACATGACACACTTTAATAAATATGACACACTGTAATAAACATAACACACCTGCCTGTTGACACACTGTAATAAACATAACACACCTGCCTGTAGACACACTGTAATAAACATGACACACTGTAATAAACATAACACACCTGCTTGTAGACACACTGTAATAAACATAAAACACCTGTCCGTAGACACACTATAATAAACATAACACACCTGCCTGTAGACACACTGTAATAAACATGACACACTGTAATAAACATAACACACCTGTCTAATAAACATAAAACACCTGCCTGTTGACACACTGTAATAAACATAACACACCTGCCTGTAGACACACTGTAATAAACATAACACACCTGCCTGTAGACACACTGTAATAAACATAACACACCTGCCTGTAGACACACTGTAATAAACATAACACACCTGCCTGTAGACACACTGTAATAAACATAACACACCTGTCTGTTGACACACTGTAATAAACATAACACACCTGCCTATAGACACACTGCAATAAACATAACACACCTGTCTGTAGACACACTGTAAAAACAAACCTACACCTGTCTGTAGACACACTGTAATAAACATAACACACCTGCCTGTAGACACACTGTAATAAACATGACACACTGTAATAAACATAACACACCTGCTTGTAGACACACTGTAATAAACATAACACACCTGTCTGTTGACACACTGTAATAAACATAACACACCTGCCTGTAGACACACTGTAATAAACATAACGCACCTGCCTGTAGACACACTGTAATAAACATAACACACCTGCCTGTAGACATACTGTAATAAACATAACACACCTGCCTGTAGACACACTGTAATAAACATAACACACCTGCCTGTAGACACACTGTAATAAACATAACACACCTGTCTGTTGACACACTGTAATAAACATAACACACCTGCCTATAGACACACTGTAATAAACATAACACACCTGTCTGTAGACACACTGTAAAAACAAACCTACACCTGTCTGTAGACACACTGTAATAAACATAACACACCTGCCTGTAGACACACTGTAATAAACATGACACACTGTAATGAACATAACACACCTGCTTGTAGACACACTGTAATAAACATAAAACACCTGTCTGTTGACACACTGTAATAAACATAAAACACCTGCCTGTAGACACACTGTAATAAACATGACACACTTTAATAAACATGACACACTGTAATAAACATAACACACCTGTCTAATAAACATAAAACACCTGCCTGTTGACACATTGTAATAAACATAACACACCTGTCTGTTGACACACTGTAATAAACATAACACACCTGCCTATAGACACACTGCAATAAACATAACACACCTGTCTGTAGACACACTGTAAAAACAAACCTACACCTGTCTGTAGACACACTGTAATAAACATAACACACCTGCCTGTAGACACACTGTAATAAACATGACACACTGTAATAAACATAACACACCTGCTTGTAGACACACTGTAATAAACATAACACACCTGTCTGTTGACACACTGTAATAAACATAACACACCTGCCTGTAGACACACTGTAATAAACATAACACACCTGCCTGTAGACACACTGTAATAAACATAACACACCTGCCTGTAGACATACTGTAATAAACATAACACACCTGCCTGTAGACACACTGTAATAAACATAACACACCTGCCTGTAGACACACTGTAATAAACATAACACACCTGTCTGTTGACACACTGTAATAAACATAACACACCTGCCTATAGACACACTGTAATAAACATAACACACCTGTCTGTAGACACACTGTAAAAACAAACCTACACCTGTCTGTAGACACACTGTAATAAACATAACACACCTGCCTGTAGACACACTGTAATAAACATGACACACTGTAATGAACATAACACACCTGCTTGTAGACACACTGTAATAAACATAAAACACCTGTCTGTTGACACACTGTAATAAACATAAAACACCTGCCTGTAGACACACTGTAATAAACATGACACACTTTAATAAACATGACACACTGTAATAAACATAACACACCTGTCTAATAAACATAAAACACCTGCCTGTTGACACATTGTAATAAACATAACACACCTGTCTGTAGACACACTGTAATAAACATAACACACCTGTCTGTAGACACACTGTAATAAACATGACACACTGTAATAAACATAACACACCTGTCTGTAGACACACTGTAATAAACATAACACACCTGCCTGTTGACACACTGTAATAAACATAACACACCTGCCTGTAGACACACTGTAATAAACATGACACACTGTAATAAACATAACACACCTGTCTAATAAACATAAAACACCTGCCTGTTGACACACTGTAATAAACATAACACACCTGCCTGTAGACACACTGTAATAAACATAACACACCTGCCTGTAGACACACTGTAATAAACATAACACACCTGCCTGTAGACACACTGTAATAAACATAACACACCTGCCTGTAGACACACTGTAATAAACATAACACACCTGTCTGTTGACACACTGCAATAAACATAACACACCTGTCTGTAGACACACTGTAATAAACATGACACACTGTAATGAACATAACACACCTGCTTGTAGACACACTGTAATAAACATAAAACACCTGTCTGTAGACACACTGTAATAAACATGACACACTTTAATAAACATGACACACTGTAATAAACATAACACACCTGTATAATAAACATAAAACACCTGCCTGTTGACACACTGTAATAAACATAACACACCTGTTTGTAGACACACTGTAATAAACATAACACACCTGCCTGTAGACACACTGTAATAAACATAACACACCTGTCTGTAGACACACTGTAATAAACATGACACACTGTAATAAACATAACACACCTGTCTGTAGACACACTGTAATAAACATAACACACCTGTCTGTAGACACACTGTAATAAACATGACACACTATAATAAACATAACACACCTGTCTGTAGACACACTGTAATAAACATAACACACCTGCTTGTAGACACACTGTAATAAACATAACACACCTGCCTGTTGACACACTGTAATAAACATAACACACCTGTCTGTAGACACACTGTAATAAACATAACACACCTGCTTGTAGACACACTGTAATAAACATAACACACCTGCCTGTAGACACACTGTAATAAACATAACACACCTGTCTGTAGACACACTGTAATAAACATAACACACCTGCTTGTAGACACACTGTAATAAACATAACACACCTGTCTGTAGACACACTGTAATAAACATAACACACCTGTCTGTAGACACACTGTAATAAACATAACACACCTGCTTGTAGACACACTGTAATAAACATAACACAC
>NC_088240.1:77745000-77762500 GCF_036934945.1 Oncorhynchus masou masou | reverse complement strand
ACCTCTACCTACTCTATTCTCTCTCTACCTCTTTCACTACCTCTACCTCCTGTATTCTCTCTCTACCTCTTCCACTACCTGCTATAATCTCTCTCTACCTCTTCCTCTACCTCCTGTATTCTCTCTCTACTTCTTCCTCTACATGCTCTATTCTCTCTCTACCTCTTCCTCTACCTCCACCTCCTCTATTCTCTCCCTACCTCTTCCTCTACCTCTACTTGCTCTATTCTCTCTCTACCTCTTCCTCTACCTCTACCTCCTCTATTCTCTCTCTACCTCCTCCTCAACCTGCTCTAATCTCTCTCTACCTCTTCCTCTACCTCTACCTCCTCTATTCTCTCTCTACCTCTTCCTCTACCTGCTCTAATCTCTCTCTACCTCTTCCTCTACCTCCTCTATTCTCTCTCCACCTCTTCCTCTACCTCTACCTGCTCTATTCTCTCTCTCTACCTCTACCTGCTCTATTCTCTCTCTACCTTTTCCTCTACCTGGTCTATTCTCTCGCTACCTCTTCCTTTACCTCTACCTCTATTCTCTCTCTGTCTCTTCCTCAACCTCTACCTGCTCTATTCTCTCTCTACCTCTTCCTCTACCTCTACCTCCTCTATTCATTCTCAACATCTTCCTCAACCTCCTCTATTCCCTCTCTACCTCTTCATCTACGTCTACCTACTCTATTCTCTATCTACCTCTACCTCTTCCGCTACCTGCTCTATTCTCTCTCTACCTCTACCTCCTCTACCTCTACCTCCTCTATTCTCTCTCTACCTCTTCCTCTACCTCTACCCCTACCTCCTCTATTCTCTCTATCTCTTCCTCTATCTCTACCTCCTCTATTCTCTCTCTACCTCTACCAATTCCTCTACCTGCTCTATTCTCGCTCTACCTCTATTCTCTCTCTATCTCTATCTCCTCTATTCTCTCTCTACCTCTTCCTCCACCTCTACCTCCTCTATTCTCTCTCTACCTCTACCAATTCCTCTACCTGCTCTATTCTTGCTCGACCTCTTCCTCTACCTCTACCTCCTCTATTCGCTCTCTACCTCTTCCTCTACCTGCTCTAATCTCTCTCTACCTCTTCCTCTACTTCCTGTTTTCTCTCTCTACCTCTTCCTCTACCTGCTCTAATCTCTCTCTACCTATTCCTCTACCTCCACCTCCTGTATTCTCTCTCTACCTCTTCCTCTACCTCTACCTGCTCAATTCTCTCTCTATCTCTTCCTCGACCTCTACGTCCTCTATTCTCTCTCTACCTCTTCCTCTACCTCTACATGCTCTATTCTCTCTCTACCTCTTCCTCTACCTCTACCTCCTCTATTCGCTCTCTACCTCTTCCTCTACCTGCTCTAATCTCTCTCTACCTATTCCTCTACCTCCACCTCCTGTATTCTCTCTCTACCTCTTCCTCTACCTCTACCTGCTCAATTCTCTCTCTATCTCTTCCTCGACCTCTACCTCCTCTATTCTCTCTACTACCTCTTCCTCTACCTCTCTATTTTCCTCTACCTGGTCTATTCTCTCGCTACCTCTTCCTTTACCTCTACCTCTATTCTCTCTCTGTCTCTTCCTCAACCTCTACCTGCTCTATTCTCTCTCTACCTCTTCCTCTACCTCTACCTCCTCTATTCATTCTCAACATCTTCCTCAACCTCCTCTATTCTCTCTCTACCTCTTCATCTACGTCTACCTCCTCTATTCTCTATCTACCTCTACCTCTTCCGCTACCTGCTCTATTCTCTCTCTACCTCTACCTCCTCTACCTCTACCTCCTCTATTCTCTCTCTACCTCTTCCTCTACCTCTACCCCTACCTCCTCTATTCTCTCTATCTCTTCCTCTATCTCTACCTCCTCTATTCTCTCTCTACCTCTACCAATTCCTCTACCTGCTCTATTCTCGCTCTACCTCTATTCTCTCTCTATCTCTATCTCCTCTATTCTCTCTACCTCTTCCTCCACCTCTACCTCCTCTATTCTCTCTCTACCTCTACCAATTCCTCTACCTGCTCTATTCTTGCTCGACCTCTTCCTCTACCTCTACCTCCTCTATTCTCTCTCTACCTCTTCCTCTACCCCTACCTCCTCTATTCTCTCTATCTCTTCCTCCACCTCTACCTCCTCTATTCTCTCTCTACCTCTACCAATTCCTCTACCTGCTCTATTCTTGCTCGACCTCTTCCTCTACCTGCTCTAATCTCTCTCTACCTCTTCCACAACCTCTACCTCCTGTATTCTCTCTCTACCTCTTCCTCTACCTGCTATAATCTCTCTCTACCTCTTCCTCTACTTCCTGTATTCTCTCTCTACCTCTTCCTCTACCTGCTCTAATCTCTCTCTACCTATTCCTCTACCTCTACCTCCTCTATTCTCTATCTACCTCTACCTCTACATCTACCTCTACCTCCTCTATTCTCTCTCTACCTCTTCCTCTATCTCTACCTCATCTTGTCTCCCTCTACCTCCTCTATGCTCTCTCTACCTCTACCTCCTCTATTCTCTCTCTACTTCTTCCTCTACCTCTACCTCCTCTATTCTCTCTCTATCTCTACCAATTCCTCTACCTGCTCTATTCTCACTCTACCTCCTCTAATCTCTCTCTATCTCTACCTCCTCTATTCTCTCTCTACCTCTTCCTCTACCTCTACCTCCTCTATTCTCTCTCCACCTCTACCAATTCCTCTACCTGCTCTATTCTCGCTCGACCTCTTCCTCTACATGCTCTAATCTCTCTCTACCTCTTCCTCTACCTCTACCTCTACCTCTTCCTCTACCTACTCAATTCTCTCTCTACCTCTTCCTCTACCTATACCTCCTGTATTCTCTCTCTACCTCTTCCTCTACCTGCTCTAATCTATCTCTACCTCTACCTCCTCTATTCTCTCTCAACCTCTTCCACAACCTCTACCTCCTGTATTCTCTCTCGACCTCTTCCTCTGCCTGCTATGATCTCTCTCTACATCTTCCTCTACCTCCTGTATTCTCTCTCTACTTTTTCCTCTACCTGCTCTAATCTCTCTCTACCTCTTCCTCTACCTCCACCTCCTTTATTCTCTCTAAACCTCTTCCACAACCTCTTCCTCCTGTATTCTCTCTCAACCTCTTCCTCTACCTGCTATAATCTCTCTCTACCTCTTCCTCTACCTCCTGTATTCTCTCTCTACTTCTTCCTCTACCTGCTCTAATCTCTCTCTACCTCTTCCTCTACCTCCACCTCCTCTATTCTCTCTATACCTCTTCCTCTACCGCTACCTGCTCAATTCTCTCTCTACCTCTTCCTCTACCTGCTCTAATCTCTCTCTACCTCTTTCCCTACCGCTACCTCCTCTATTCTCTCTCCACCTCTTCCTCTACCTCTACCTGCTCTATTCTCTCGCTACCTCTTCCTGTACCTCTACCTCCTCTATTCTCTCTCTACCTCTTGCTCTACCTGCTCTATTCTCTCGCTACCTCTACCTCTACCTGCTCTATTCTCTCTCTACCTCTTCCTCTACCTCTACCTCCTCTATTCTATCTCTACCTCTTCCTCTACCTGCTCTATTCACTCTCTACCTCTTCCTCTACCTCCTGTATTCTCTCTCTACTTTTTCCTCTACCTGCTCTAATCTCTCTCTACCTCTTCCTCTACCTCCACCTCCTTTATTCTCTCTAAACCTCTTCCACAACCTCTTCCTCCTGTATTCTCTCTCAACCTCTTCCTCTACCTGCTATAATCTCTCTCTACCTCTTCCTCTACCTCCTGTATTCTCTCTCTACTTCTTCCTCTACCTGCTCTAATCTCTCTCTACCTCTTCCTCTACCTCCACCTCCTCTATTCTCTCTATACCTCTTCCTCTACCGCTACCTGCTCAATTCTCTCTCTACCTCTTCCTCTACCTGCTCTAATCTCTCTCTACCTCTTTCCCTACCGCTACCTCCTCTATTCTCTCTCCACCTCTTCCTCTACCTCTACCTGCTCTATTCTCTCGCTACCTCTTCCTGTACCTCTACCTCCTCTATTCTCTCTCTACCTCTTGCTCTACCTGCTCTATTCTCTCGCTACCTCTACCTCTACCTGCTCTATTCTCTCTCTACCTCTTCCTCTACCTCTACCTCCTCTATTCTATCTCTACCTCTTCCTCTACCTGCTCTATTCACTCTCTACCTCTTCCTCCTCTATTCTCTCTCTACCTCTTCCTCTTCCTCTACCTTCTCTATTCTCTCTCTTCCTCTACCAATTCCTCTCCCTGCCTGCTCTATTCTCGCTTGACCTCTTCCTCTACCTGCTCTAATCTCTCTCTACCTCTTCCTCTACCTCCTCTATTCTCTCTCAACTTCTACCTCTTCCTCTACCTCCTCAATTCTCTCTCTACCTCTTCCTCGACCTCTACCGGCTCAAATCTCTCTCTATACATCTTCCTCTACCTCTTCCTCCTCTATTCTCTCTCTACCTCTTCCTCTACCTCTACCTCCTGTATTTTCTCTCTACCTCTACCTCTACCTGCTCTAATCTCTCTCTACCTCTACCTCGTCTATTCTCTATCTACCTCTTCCTCTACCTCCTCTATTCTCTCTCTACCTCTTCCTCTACCTCTACCTCCTCTATTCTCTCTCTACCTCTTGCTCTACCTCTACCTCTACCTCCTCTATTCTCTCTCTACATCTTCCTCTACCTCATCTATTCTCCCTCTACCTCCTCTATTCTCTCTCTACCTCTTTCTCTATCTCAACCTCCTCTATTCTCTCTCTACTTCTTCCTCTACCTCCTCTATTCTCTCTCTACCTCTACCAATTCCTCTACCTGCTCTATTCTCGCTCTACCTCTTCCTCTACCTCTACCTCCTCTATTCTCTCTCTACCTCTTCCTCTACCTCATCTATACTCCCTCTACCTCCTCTATTCTCTCTCTAACTCTACATCCTCTTTTCTCTCTCTACCTCTTCCTCTACCTCCTCTATTCTCTCTCTACCTCTACCAATTCCTCTACCTGCTCTATTCTCGCTCTACCTCTTCCTCTACCTCTACCTCCTCTATTCTCTCTCTACCTCTACCTCCTCTTTTCTTTCTCTACCTCTTCCTCTACCTCTACCTCCTGTATTCTCTCTCTACCTCTACCAATTCCTCTACCTTATCTATTCTCGCTCGACCTCCTCTATTCTCTCTCTACCTCTACCAATTCCTCTACATTCTCTATTCTCACTCGACCTCCTCTATTCTCTCTCTACCTCTACCTCCTCTTTCTTTCTCTACCTCTTCCTCTACCTCTACCTGCTCTATTCTCTCTCTACCTCTTCGTCTACCTCTTCCTGCTCTATTCTCTCTCTTCCTCTACCTCTACCTCCTACATTCACTCTCCACCTCCTCCTCTACCTCTACCTGCTCTATTCTCTCACTACCTCTTCCTTTAACTCTACCTCCTCTATTCTCTCTCTGTCACTTCCTCTACCTCAACCTGATCTATTCTCTCTCTACCTCTTCCTCTACCTCTACCTGCTCTATTATCTCTCTATCTCTACCTCTACCTCCTCTATTCTCTCTATACCTCTGACTCTACCTCTACCTGCTCTATTCTCTCTCTACTTTTTCCTCTACCTCCTCTATTCTCTCTCTACCTCTACCTCTTCCTCTACCTCCTCTATTCTCTCTCTACCTCTTCCTCTACCTCTACCTGCTCTATTCTCTCACTACCACTTCCTCTACCTCTACCTGCTCTATTCTCTCTCTATCTCGACCTCTACCTGCTCTATTTTCTCACTACCTCTTCCTTTAACTCTACCTCCTCTATTCTCTCTCGGTCACTTCCTCTACCTCGACCTGATCTATTCTCTCTCTACCTCTTCCTCTACCTCTACCTGCTCTATTCTCTCTCTATCTCTACCTCTACCTCCTCTATTCTCTCTCTACCTCTGACTCTACCTCTACCTGCTCTATTCTCTCTATACTTTTTCCTCTACCTCCTCTATTCTCTCTCCACCTCTTTCTCTCCCTCTACCTCCTCTATTCTCTCTCTACCTCTTCCTCTACCTCTACCTCATCTACACACACACACACACACACACACACACACACACACACACACACACACACACACACACACACACACACACACACACACACACACACACACACACATCCACATGTATCTCTCTCTACCTCTACCTCCTCTATTCTCTCTCTACCTCTTCCTCTACCTGCTATAATCTCTCTCTTCCTCTTCCCCTCCCTCCTGTATTCTCTCTCTCTACCTCTTCCTCTACCTGCTCTAATCTCTCTCTACCTCTTCCTCTACCTCCACCTCCTCTATTCTCTCTCTACCTCTTCCTCTACCTCTACCTGCTCTCATCTCTCTCTACCTCTTCTTCTTCCTCTACCTCCTCTATTCTATCTCAACCTCTTCCTCTAACTCTACCTGCTCTATTCTCTCTCTAACTCTTCCTCAAACTCTACGTCCTCTATTCTCTCTCCACCTCTTCCTCTACCTCTACCTCCTCTATTCTCTCTCTACCTCTTCCTCTACCTCTACCTCATCTATTCTCTCTCTCTACCTCCTCTATTCTCTCTCTAACTCTTTCTCTATCTCTACCTCCTCTATTCTCTCTCTACCTCTTCCTCTACCTCCTCTATTCTCTCTCTACCGCTTCCTCTATCTCCTCTACCTCCTCTATTCTCTCTCTACCTCTACCAATTCCTCTACCTGCTCTATTCTCGCTCTACCTCGTCCTCTACCTCTACCTCCTCTATTCTCTCTCTACCTCATCTATTCTCCCTCTACCTCCTCTATTCTCTCTCTACCTCTACCTCCTCTTTTCTTTCTCTACCTCTTCCTCTACCTCTACCTCCTGTATTCTCTCTCTACCTCTACCAATTCCTCTACCTTCTCTATTCTCACTCGACCTCCTCTATTCTCTCTCTACCTCTACCTCCTCTTTCTTTCTCTACCTCTTCCTCTACCTCTACCTGCTCTATTCTCTCTCTACCTCTCCGTCTACCTCTTCCTGCTCTATTCTCTCTCTTCCTCTTCCTCTACCTCTACCTCCTACATTCACTCTCCACCTCCTCCTCTACCTCTACCTGCTCTATTCTCTCACTACCTCTTCCTTTAACTCTACCTCCTCTATTCTCTCTCTGTCACTTCCTCTACCTCGACCTGATCTATTCTCTCTCTACCTCTTCCTCTACCTCTACCTGCTCTATTCTCCCTCTACCTCTTCCTCTACCTCTACCTCTACCTCCTCTATTCTATCTCTACCTCTTCCTCTACCTCTACCTGCTCTATTATCTCTCTACCTCTACCTCTTCCTCTACCTCCTCTATTCATTCTCTACCTTTTCCTCTACATCCTCTATTCTCTCTCTACCTCTTCCTCTACCTCCTGTATTCTCACTCTACCTCTTCCTCTACCTCCTCTATTATCTCTCTACCTCTTCCTCTACCTGCTCTATTCTCTCTCTACCTCTTCCTCTACCTCTACCTCCTCTATTCTCTCTCTACCTCTTCTTCTACCTCTACCTCTCCTCTATTCTCTCTCTACCTCTTCCTCTACCTCTACCTCATCTATTCTCCCTCTACCTCCTCTATTCTCTCTCTACCTCTACCTCCTCTATTCTCTCTCTACCTCTTCCTCTACCTCTACCTCCTCTATTCTCTCTCTACCTCTTCCTCTACCTCTACCTCCTCGATTATCTCTCTACCTCTTCCTCTACCTCTACCTCCTCTATTCATTCTCTACCTCTTCCTCCACCTCCTCCATTCTCTCTCTACCTCTTACTCTACCTCTACCTGCTTTATTCTCTCTCTACCTCTCCCTCTATCTCTACCTCCTCTATTCTATCTCTACCTCTTCCTCTATATCTACCTCCTCTTTTCTCTCTCTACCTCTTCTTCTATCTCTACCTCCTCTATTCTCTCTCTACCTCTACCTCCTCTATTCTCTCTCTACCCCTTCCTCTACCTCTACCTCCTCTATTCTCTCTCTACCTCTTCCTCTACCTCTACCTCCTCTAATCTCTATCTACCTCTACCTCTTCCTCTACCTCCTCTATTCTCTCTCTACCTCTTCCTCTACCCATACCTCCTCTATTCTCTCTCTACCTCTACCTCTACCTCCTCTATTCTCTTTCTCATTCGATCTATCTCTCTCTCTACCTCTTTTTCTGTTTGTCTCTCTCTTTCTATCTCTCTCTTTCTCTATATATCTCTTACTCTGTCTGTCTCTCTCTTTCTATCTCTCTACCTCTACCGCTTTCTCTGTCTACGTCACTCTCTTTCTATCTCTCTCTCTCTACCTCTTTCTCTGTCTGTCTGTCTCTTTCTTTCTATCTCTCTCTCTCTACCTCTTTCTCTGTCTATGTCTCTCTCTCTCTCTCTCTCTTAATATTCTGCTTTCTTGAGCCTCTTCAAACCTAGAACTGTCAGTAAATCCCACAGGAGTTATCTATCTCTGTCTTCCTCTCCATGTCTCTAAATCCTCCTCCTCTCTTCATAATGACTCTCCTCACAACACGCAGGGGTTCAATATTTCAACCTTTCTCTCTCCATCCATCTTTTTGTATTCAACTTTCTCTATAGTTTATCTTTCTATCCCTTTTTCAATTCAATTCTAGGGGCTTTATTGACAGGGAAACATATATATTACACTGCCAAACCAGGTGGAATAGATACAAACAATACACTCAAAAAAGTTCCAAACGAATAAAGACATTTCAAATGTCATATTATGTCTATATACAATGTTGTAACAATGTGCAAATAGTTATAGTACAAATGGGAAAATAAATAAACATAAATATAGGTTGTATTTACAGTTGTGTTTGTTCTTCACTGGTTGCCCTTTTCTTGTGGCAACAGGTCACAAACCTTGCTGCTGTGACGGCACACAGCATTCTGGTATTTCACCCAATACATACGGGAGTTTACCAAAATTGGATTTGTTTTCTAATTCTTGGTGGGTCTGTGCAATCTGAGGGAAATATGTGTCTCTAATATGGTCATACATTTGGCAGGAGGTTAGGAAATGCTGCTCAGTTCCACCTCATTTTGTGGGCAGTGTGCACATAGCCTGACTTCTCTTGAGAGCCAGGTCTGCCTACAGCAGCCTTTCTCACGTGTCAGTTTTTCTTCCACCCCCTCATGACTATATACTGTATACAGTATATATCTCCTCATTTCTCCCTCATTCTCAGAGATAGACCTTGAGCATTCTGGAACAGACAAGAGTGTCATAACATTCATGACCCTCCCGCCCTGGGGTCCCGCCCCCTTGTCTCGTATGCAAATCTATGCCATCATTAGCCTGTCCCTTAGCAGTCTGTGGCCGTGCCAGCCAATGGCTGAGTGGGCAGTGAGGTGTCAGAATGTGCTCTGGGGTCAGAGGCCAGGCCCATTAGCCAAATGAGATTCATATCAACCAGCAGAGCAGCTGTCACACGCTGAGGGGAACACGGACCAAACATGACATGCTTTACTATACACCTGAGGGAGAGAGAAGGAGGGAGAGGGAGAGAGATAATTAATGTGTGCCCGTGTGTGTGGAAGGAGTTTTTTGAGATTTTTCTCTCAGTCCTTTACTTCATGTGTATTTTTGTGTTCTATGTGTAATAATGTCTCTCTCTCTCAGGGTGGGAAGAAAGGGGAGAACTTTGACAAGTTCTTCACAGCGGCTCCGTCCGTGCTGACACCCTCTGACCCTGACGTTCTGGCGGCCATTGACCAGGAAGACTTCCTGGGCTTCTCCTTCATTAACCCTGAGCTCGCCCCCCCGACCCTCACTGCCATCTGAGAGGGGCAGCTCTGTCTCTCTCCACCCACACTTTTGTGAAGGGTACGACTCTGTTTCGCTCGGCTCTCCGCTCTTTCGGAGGGGGAAGCTCTCTGTATTTTTATCCTCTTCTCTTGGTCTGAAGGGAGCAGCTCTGTCTCTCTCTATCCTCTCTGTCTGAGGGGGGGGAGCTCCCCACACATTCCCCTCACCGCCTAACTGTCATTTTCTAAAGAAAATAAGTTAAAAACAGAGAATAGCACACAATTTAAACACAAACAATCAGTATACACAACCTACAGATGACTCTCCCTCTGTGCTATACTCTAGAGCCTGAGTTCATGGCTTATTTTTCAGAGGAAAATCTGTGTGATACGGGGATGGATGGGCAGATTAGCGGTAAAAGTCAAATAACACATTTAGTTGATGCAATGCATACAAAACAACATTACTGTTATTTAAAGTTGATGCAGTTAATTGCAAACAGATACTGTAAGATGACACTGAATCTGACTTAAATCTGTAGTGATTTTAAGGTAAATGTATTTTATGACATGGTATCATGCTATTGTGCTATCAATATCAGATCTATTACATAGAAATACAGCTAGAGCTGTCTATAATCTATTACTTATGAAATTAATTACCTCTGATATTATGTAAAGCAGTATTTCTTGTGTCATGTAATGTCATATTGTGTTCTATTACATTGTTCTATTATATTATTACCAAAAATTGCTCCTTGTTTTGTGTTTCCAATTTAACTTCAATCCATTGATGATATAATTGTGATATATAGCTAGAAACCTAGAAGATGGGTAAGAAATCAAATCAATCATTATATATTACCGCTTGAAGAAAAGTTGCTCCTAATCAGTGATCTGGGATCAGATTCCCCTACCTACCCCCAGTCCTAACTATAACCGTTAGACCTGAGGTGAATGGTAACCATTCATGAAAATGAAACCATCTCACCCTGTGTTCTGAGGTTAAGGGTTATTTTAACTAACTACATGATTACTTACTCTCCCATCTCCATCAACAAATAAAATATTTTCCACTTGGACTAGCAAGTCAACCATCTGATTGATGTTTCCATACTGCACAGCTATGCCCTGTCAGCCTTACACGTTGTCATCTCTCATTCTCTTCCTAGAACAGTTGCTATATTCCTTCATTTTCTTGCTGATTTGACACTTTGACCTGGACACAGATTGAATGTGAAAGCGCTAACTCAGGTCCAACGGAGCTAACTGACCCGGGTTGGCACTACATCAGACACGTGACCTGAGACTATCCAGGATATCTG
This sequence comes from Oncorhynchus masou masou, assembly GCF_036934945.1. Lineage (NCBI taxonomy): Eukaryota > Metazoa > Chordata > Actinopteri > Salmoniformes > Salmonidae > Oncorhynchus > Oncorhynchus masou. Next base: position 77,751,460 of record NC_088240.1, on the reverse strand, counting down.
AGATGAGGAGAGGACGGTTTTATAATGTGATGTGGCATTCAGTGGACATTTTGGCTGAGGTTCACCAACCAGTGACAGAGTAAATACATCTAATAAGGTTTTGTTCCATTTCTTGCTGAGACTAGCTGAATATCTGAGATAAAGGAGGAGAATATGCTTTAATATGTGATGTGGACCTCAGTGGACATTTTGGCTGAGGTTCACCAACCAGTGACAGAGTGACAGGGAGTAACACATCTCCGAAGGAAACGTAGTAAGGAGTTAGGAGTTAGGTAGCATGGTTAGGACATTTTCAGTAGAGTTGGGATTCAGTGAGCTACAATGCTTCATGTTAAGCCCCAACTAATAATATGCTTATATGCTAGCATATAACAAATCAAATCCAATTTTATTGGTCACATACACATGTTTAGACAATGTTAATGCGAGTGTAGCGAAATGCTTGTGCTTCTAGTTCCGTGCAGTAATATCTAACAAGTAATCTAACAATGTCCCAACAACTACCTTTTACACACAAGTGTAAAGGAATGAATAAGAATATGTACATATAAATATATGGATGAGCGATGGCCGAGCGGCATAGGAAAGATGCAGTAGATGGTATACAGTACAGTATATACATATGAGATGAGTAATGTAGGTTAAGTAAACATTATATAAAGTGGCATTGTTTAAAGTGACTAGTGATACGTTTATTACATCCAATTTTTTATTATTAAAGTTGTTATCTTATGTTAACATTGTTATCTGATATGAGATAGCATGTAATATTGTTACAACTTTTGTAGATTTGAATTTACGTAAGTCGTTTAGTTTTATTTAAATTAGATTAGATCAAGTCCTTATTCTTAGTTGGCACATTCCCTGTACGGGTCTATACTCTAGTGTACTGTACTATATTGTAAGGTACTATATTGTACTGTGCTGTACGGTAATTTGCTGTGTAAGGACATTGATCCACCACTAATAAGGTTAAAATGTGGGACAGGTCAATACATGGAAACATAATCATGACGTATTCATGCTCTGTCGTTAAAATATACTTGACCTGGAGAGTGTTGCCAGGCAGAGTTCTGGACTGTTTTATATTACATCTAGGATCCCCATTGTGGTCTGTTACACTGGAATTTGTCTTAATTATTAGTGAGGAAAAAACAGTCATGTTGTTGTCATGTGGTGTTGCTACCATGCTGTGTTGTCATGTGGTGCTGCTACCATGCTGTTGTCATGTTGTGATGCTACCATGTTGTTGTCATGTGGTGGTACTACCATGTTGTTGTCATGTGGTGTTGCTACCATGTTGTTGTCATGCGGTGTTGCTACCATGCTGTTGTCATGTTGTGATGCTACCATGTTGTTGTCATGTGGTGTTGCTACCATGTTGTTGTCATGTGGTGCTGCTACCATGCTGTTGTCATGTTGTGATGCTACCATGTTGTTGTCATGTGGTGTTGCTAGCATGTTGTTGTCATGTGGTGTTGCTACCATGTTGTTGTCATGTGGTGTTGCTACCATACTGTGTTGTCATGTGGTGCTGCTACCATGCTGTTGTCATGTTGTGATGCTACCATGTTGTTGTCATGTGGTGTTGCTACCATGTTGTTGTCATGTGGTGTTGCTACCATGTTGTTGTCATGTGGTGTTGCTACCATGCTGTGTTGTCATGTGGTGGTACTACCATGTTGTTGTCATGTGGTGTTGCTACCATGTTGTTGTCATGTGGTGTTGCTACCATGCTGTTGTCATGTTGTGATGCTACCATGTTGTTGTCATGTGGTGTTGCTACCATGTTGTTGTCATGTGGTGTTGCTACCATGTTGTTGTCATGTGGTGTTGCTACCATGCTGTGTTGTCATGTGGTGGTACTACCATGTTGTTGTCATGTGGTGGTACTACCATGTTGTTGTCATGTGGTGTTGCTACCATGTTGTTGTCATGTGGTGTTGCTACCATGCTGTTGTCATGTTGTGATGCTACCATGTTGTTGTCATGTGGTGTGTCTACCATGCTGTTGTCATGTTGTGATGCTACCATGTTGTTGTCATGTGGTGTTGCTACCATGCTGTGTTGTCATGTGTTGTTGCCGTACTATGTTGTTATCTTAGGTCTCTCTTTATGTAGTGTTTACATTTGAATACCATCACATACTGTATCTCTATTAGGGAATACTTTGGAACAGATCTCCACATTTAAAATCCCTTGGAGATGACTTGCTGGTGTTTTTAGTCTTCTATGTCCACAATAAGATCATGAAGTTGGGGAACAAATAAAATGACCTGCAGGACAGATTCAGAGCTGTTACTGTCGGCTACTTTAATGGGTCACACAGGTCTGAGTGGTCATCATCACCCAAGGTCAGTTTGGGTTCAGGGTCAAACAGGTCTGAGTGGTCATCATCACCCAAGGTCAGTTTGGGTTCAGGGTCAACCAGGTCTGAGTGGTCATCATCACCCAAGGTCAGTTTGGGTTCAGGGTCAAACAGGTCTGAGTGGTCATCATCACCCAAGGTCAGTTTGGGTTCAGGGTCAACCAGGTCTGAGTGGTCATCATCACCCAAGGTCAGTTTGGGTTCAGGGTCAAACAGGTCTGAGTGGTCATCATCACCCAAGGTCAGTTTGGGTTCAGGGTCAAACAGGTCTGAGTGGTCATCATCACCCAAGGTCAGTTTGGGTTCAGGGTCAAACAGGTCTGAGTGGTCATCATCACCCAAGGTCAGTTTGGGTTCAGGGTCAACCAGGTCTGAGTGGTCATCATCACCCAAGGTCAGTTTGGGTTCAGGGTCAAACAGGTCTGAGTGGTCATCATCACCCAAGGTCAGTTTGGGTTCAGGGTCAAACAGGTCTGAGTGGTCATCATCACCCAAGGTCAGTTTGGGTTCAGGGTCAAACAGGTCTGACTGAGTGGTCATCATTATTTCATGTTTTGTGTATTGGGAATACATAAAAAATCCTAATAAAATGAACTGGAAAGTCTGAAAAATACTTTTGTCTAATGTTTATGCCTCTAAATGTCTGAATCATGAATGTGTCAACATAGTGTGTAACTAACATACTGTCTGTACTAACATGTTCTAGTTCCACTCTTAACCAGCAATCCATCACGCCCTCTTTCCCAAGCCTTTTGTCAATCTTCACACACACACACACACACACACACACACACACACACACACACACACACACACACACACACACACACACACACACACACACACACACGTAAGTTCCTCTTAATGTACTGTGGGAGTTGTCGAACCAGCAAAACCACCCGTGTCTCAATTTCACTCCCTGTCGTCCTTCCCTCACTGCTGTCCCTCGCTGCAGCCCCCCCCCCCTTCACTCAATCCCGCACCATCACGATGGGAGTACTATGTCCCCATAGAGATCTGTGTTATAACAATTTGACCTTCACATTAGAATCTCATCAACTTCTTTCTCTCCCTCTCATCCTCCCTCCTCTCTCTCTTCCTCTACCTGCATCCTCTGTCACTCAATCTCTCTTTTACCTCTCTGTCCATCCTCTCTCTTTCTCTGCCTCCCACTTCCTCACCTGCCCTCTCTTTCTCTGCCTCCCACCTCCTCACTAGCTTTCTCTTTCTCTGCCTCCCACCTCCTCACTAGCTCTCTCTTTCTCTGCCTCCCACCACCTCACCTGCCCTCTCTGTCTCTGCCTCCAACTTCCTCACCTGCTCTCTATTTCTCTGCCTCCCACCTCCACATTAACTCTCTCTTTCTCTGCCTCCCACCTCCTCACTTGCCCTCTCTCTCTGCCTCCCACCTCCTCACTTAGCTCTCTCTTTCTCTGCCTCCCACCTCCTCACTAGCTCTCTCTTTCTCTGCCTCCCACCTCCTCACTAGCTCTTTCTTTCTTTGCCTCCCACCTCCTCAATAACGCTCTCTTTCTCTGCCTCCCACCTCCTCACTTGCTATCTCTTTCTCTGCCTCACACCTCCTCACTAGCTCTCTCTGTCTCTGCCTCCCACCTTCTCACAAGCTCTCTCTTTCTCTGCCTCCCACCTCCTCACTAGCTCTCTCTGTCTCTGCCTCCCACCTCCTCACTAGCTCTCTCTTTCTCTGCCTCCCACCTCCTCACTAGCTCTCTCTTTCTCTGCCTCCCACCTCCTCACGAGCTCTCTCTGTCTCTGCCTCCCACCTCCTCACTAGCTCTCTCTTTCTCTGCCTCCCACCTCCTCACTAGCTCTTTCTTTCTCTGCCTCCCACCTCCTCAATAACTCTCTCTTTCTCTGCCTCCTCACTTGCTATCTCTTTCTCTGCCTCACACCTCCTCTCTAGCTCTCTCTGTCTCTGCCTCCCACCTTCTCACAAGCTCTCTCTTTCTCTGCCTCCCACCTCCTCACTAGCTCTCTCTTTCTCTGCCTCCCACCTCCTCACTAGCTCTCTCTTTCTCTGCCTCCCACCTCCTCACTAGCTCTCTCTTTCTCTGCCTCCCACCTCCTCACTAGCTCTTTCTTTCTCTGCCTCCCACCTCCTCAATAACTCTCTCTTTCTCTGCCTCCTCACTTGCTATCTCTTTCTCTGCCTCACACCTCCTCTCTAGCTCTCTCTGTCTCTGCCTCCCACCTCCTCACTAGCTCTCTCTGTCTCTGCCTCCCACCTCCTCACGAGCTCTCTCTGTCTCTGCCTCCCACCTCCTCACTAGCTCTCTCTTTCTCTGCCTCCCACCACCTCACCTGCCCTCTCTGTCTCTGCCTCCCACTTCCTCACCTGCTCTCTCTTTCTCTGCCTCCCACCTCCACATTAACTCTCTCTCTCTCTGCCTCCCACCTCCTCACCTGCCCTCTCTCTCTGCCTCCCACCTCCTCACTTAGCTCTCTCTTTCTCTGCCTCCCACCTCCTCACTAGCTCTCTCTTTCTCTGCCTCCCACCTCCTCACTAGCTCTTTCTTTCTTTGCCTCCCACCTCCTCAATAACGCTCTCTTTCTCTGCCTCCCACCTCCTCACTTGCTCTCTCTTTCTCTGCCTCACACCTCCTCACGAGCTCTCTCTGTCTCTGCCTCCCACCTTCTCACAAGCTCTCTCTTTCTCTGACTCCCACCTCCTCACTAGCTCTCTCTTTCTCTGCCTCCCACCTCCTCACGATCTCTCTCTGTCTCTGCCTCCCACCTCCTCACTAGCTCTCTCTTTCTCTGCCTCCCACCTCCTCACTAGCTCTCTCTTTCTCTGCCTCCCACCTCCTCACTAGCTCTCTCTTTCTCTGCCTCCCACCTCCTCACTAGCTCTTTCTTTCTCTGCCTCCCACCTCCTCAATAACTCTCTCTTTCTCTGCCTCCTCACTTGCTATCTCTTTCTCTGCCTCACACCTCCTCTCTAGTTCTCTCTGTCTCTGCCTCCCACCTTCTCACAAGCTCTCTCTTTCTCTGCCTCCGACCTCCTCACTAGCTCTCTCTTTCTCTGCCTCCCACCTCCTCACTAGCTCTCTCTTTCTCTGCCTCCCACCTCCTCACTAGCTCTCTCTTTCTCTGCCTCCCACCTCCTCACTAGCTCTTTCTTTCTCTGCCTCCCACCTCCTCAATAACTCTCTCTTTCTCTGCCTCCTCACTTGCTATCTCTTTCTCTGCCTCACACCTCCTCTCTAGCTCTCTCTGTCTCTGCCTCCCACCTCCTCACTAGCTCTCTCTGTCTCTGCCTCCCACCTCCTCACGAGCTCTCTCTGTCTCTGCCTCCCACCTCCTCACTAGCTCTCTCTTTCTCTGCCTCCCACATCCTCACTAGCTCTCTCTTTCTCTGCCTCCCACCTCCTCACTAGTTCTCTCTGTCTCTGCCTCCCACCTCCTCACTAGCTCTCTCTTTCTCTGCCCCCCACCACCTCACTAGCTCTCTCTTTCTCTGCCCCCCACCACCTCACTAGCTCTCTCTTTCTCTGCCTCCCACCTCCTCACTAGTTCTCTCTGTCTCTGCCTCCCACCTCCTCACTAGCTCTCTCTTTCTCTGCCCTCCACCACCTCACTAGCTCTCTCTTTCTCTGCCCCCCACCACCTCACTAGCTCTCTCTTTCTCTGCCTCCCACCTCCTCACTAGCTCTCTCTTTCTCTGCCCCCCACCACCTCACTAGCTCTCTCTTTCTCTGCCTCCCACCTCCTCACTAGCTCTCTCTTTCTCTGCCACCCACCACCTCACTAGCTCTCTCTTTCTCTGCCTCCCACCTCCTCACTAGCTCTCTCTTTCTCTGCCCCCCACCACCTCACTAGCTCTCTCTTTCTCTGCGTCCCACCTCCTCACTAGCTCTCTCTTTCTCTGCCCCCCCACCACCTCACGAGCTCTCTCTTTCTCTGCCCCCCCACCACCTCACGCGCTCTCTCTTTCTCTGCCTCCCACCTCCTCACGCGCTCTCTCTCTCTGCTTGGCTGCAGTGCTGAATCTCATTCACTCTTTTTTATCTTCCTCCTTTCATTCTACAGAAGATAGTTAGTGTCTTGTCTCCTTCACCCTGTCGAAAGGAC